>NW_007726229.1:887014-1057931 GCF_000696425.1 Galeopterus variegatus | reverse complement strand
CTGAGCTAACCAGCCAGCCCTTCCATGAACTTTTTGAAATACTCTCATATCTATATCTTCTCCTGGTTCTGTCTCTCTGGAGAACCCTGACTAATATATAGAGTTAGCAATTAATTGTTTTTAAACAAGGCCTGTCTGTGAAAAAAGAGCCTTCTTTAAGATCCTGTTATTTCACAAAAATTTCAGTTGATATTTTCACAGCCCTAAAAGTGAAATGGGGAAAAGTCAGGTGAAATGGGGAAAAATTGTTTTCAATCGTTCTAAATAGTTGTAAGGCACCATCCATTATAGTGCTGCTTTTCTTTTTGCAGTGCTACTTTTCAGGTTTGGGAGGGAATAAAATATGTTCTTGGATACAGTGGTAAGAAAAAGAGAAAAGGGATTACTGCATTTCATTGAATTTAAGATGCCATTGACTGAAAGATGTTACGTATCATTAAGGAAAAAAACCCTGTCCATTACACTGTGACACAATATAAGATTCATTCCCATTAAGATGTTAAATGTGAAAATAAATGTGTATTTTAGAATCAGCGATATATGGTATTTATTGACTGCCTACTATACCAGGCTCTGTTCCTGATCCTTGAGAAACATTATCTTAACTAAGTCTTATAAAAACCTAGTGACAGAGGTATCCCTGTCCCCATTTTATAGATGAGGAAAACAAGGCACTGTGAAGCTAAAGATATTGACTAAGATCACAGAGCTAATAAGTGGAACAAGCTACTCATACCTTCCTCTTCTCAAACTCCTGTCTTTTTTTTTTAAAAAAAAAACAGTAAGAATCATTTATTATCTCTAACAATGACTGTTGGTCAACTATACTTTCATGAAGTTACTACAACAAGCAAACGGAAAAGACATTCTTGGGGGGGAGGGGAGAGAGGGAGGAGGGCGGGAGGTGTCGGTGAAGGGCCATAATAATCATATACAGTGTATATTGACAAAATAAAAATTAAAAAAATAAAAAAATAAAAAATAAAAAATAAAAAGGATTAAATTCTCCACTCAAAAGACGCAGACTGACTGATCGGATTAAAATGATAGACCCAACAATATGCTGTTTTCAAGAGACTCACTTCAACTCTAAAGACACACACATACTAAGAGTGAAAGGATGGAAAATGATATACCGTGCAAAAAGAAACTCAAAACAGGCAGAAGTAGCTATTCTTATATTGGATAAAATAGGCTTTAAACCAAAAACCATAAAAAGAGACAAAGAAGGCCACTATATAATGATAAAGGGATCTATCCAGCAAGAAGACATTACAATTATAAATATATACACACCCAACATTGGAGCAGCCAGATATATAAAACAAACACTATTAGACCTAAAGAAAGAGATAGACCCAAATACCATAATAGTAGGGGAAATGAACACCCATCTCTTAATATCTGACAGATCATATAGGCAAAAAATCAACAGAGAAACACAGATCTAAACAACATTTTAGATCAGTTGGATTTGGCAGACATCTACAGAACATTTCATCCAACAACTGCAGAATATACATTCTTCTCATCAGCACAATGAACATTCTCCAGGATAGACCACATATTAGGTCATGAATCAAACCTGAACAAATTTTTTAAAATTGGAATTACTTCATGTATTTTTTTAGACCACAATGGATTAAAACTAGAAATCAGTAACAAACAAAATTATGGAAACTATACAAATAAATGGAAATTAAACAACATCCTATTGAATGACATATCGGTCCAAGAAGAAATTAAACAGTAAATCAAAAAATGTATTGACACTAATGAAATAATAACACATAATACCCAAACCTATGGGACACTGCAAAAGCAGTACTAAGAGTGAAATTTATCATAATAAACACTTATATCAGAAGAACGGAAAGATTGTAATAAACAACTTAATGCTTCATCTCAAAGAACTAGAAAAACAAAGACAATCCAACCCCAAAGTCAGTATATGGAAAGAAATAATTAAGATCAGAGCAGAACTAAAAAAACTAGAAACCCAAAAAATACTACAAAAGATCAGTCAGTTTTTCAAGAAGATTAACAAAATAGACAAGCTATTAGCTAGGCTAACTAAAAATAGAAGAGAGAAGACACAAATACCAAAATTAGAAATGAAAAAGGAGACATTACAACCAATACCACTGAAATACAAAGAATCACTAAAGACTATTACAAACAACTATATGCCAACAAATTTGAAATCTGGAGGAAATGGACAAATTTCTGGAAACATGAAAACTACCAAGACAGAACCAAGACGACATAGAAAACCTGAACAGACCAATAACAAAGAGATTGAAGCTATAATCAGCAGTCTCCCAACAAAGATAATCCCAGGACCAAACAGCTTTATTACTGAATTCCACCAGACATTTAAAGAGAAATTCATACCAATTCTCTTCAAACTATTCCAAAAAATTGAAACAGAGACCATTCTACTAAACTCATTCTATGAGGCAAACGTCATGTTATCAAAACCAAAGACATGACAAAAAAAAAAGAAAACTACAAGCCAATGTCTTTGATTAATATAGATGCAAAAATCCTCAATAAAATATTAGCAAATAGAATATAGCAACACATCCAAAAAATTATACACCACAATCAAGTGAGATTCATCCCAAGGATGCAGGGATGGCTCAATATATGCAAATCAATAAATGTGATACACCACATCAACAAAATCAAGGACAAAAAACATATGATTATCTCAACAGATGCTGAAAAAGCATTCAACAAAATTCAGCATCCCTTCATGATAAAGACTTTCAACAAACCAGGTAGAGAAGGAAGGTGTCTCAATACAATTAAAGCCATATATATGAGAAACCCACTGCCAATATTATCCTGAATGGGGAAAAGTTGAAAGCTTTTCCCTTAAGATCAGGAACAATACAAGTTGTCCACTCTTGTCATTCCTATTCAACCTGTATTGGAAGTAGTAGCCAGAGCAATCAGGGAAGAGAAAGAAATAAAAGCCATCCAGATTAGAAAAGATGAAGTCAAATTGTTCCTGTTTGCAGATGACATGATCCTATATATGGAGATGCCTCAAGTCTCCACAAAAATTTTAGAGCTGATGAACAATTTCAGTAATGTTGCAGGATAAAAATCAACACTCAAAAATCAATAGCAATTTTATACTCCAACAATGAGCTAGCAGAATAAGAAATCAAGAAAGCTAGCCCATTTACAAAAGTCAACAAAAAAAATAAAATATGTAGGAATCAATTTAACCAAGGATGTGGAAGATCTCTATGATGAGAACTACAAATCACTGTAGAGAAATTAAAGAGAACACAAGAAAGTGGAAAGATATTCCATGTTCATGGATTGGAAGAATTAACACTGTGAAAATGTCCATACTAGCCAAAGTGATCTATAGATTCAATACAATCCCCATCAATGACATTCCTCACAGAAATGGAAAAAAACAATCATAACATTCATATGGAACAACAAAAGACCCTAAATAGCCAAAGCAATTCTGAGCAAAAAAAAAAAAAAAATGTCAGCGGCATAACACTACCTGACTTCAAACTATACCACAAAGCTATTGTAACCAAAACAGCATGGTACTGGCATAAAAACAGACACATGGACCAAAGGAACAGAATAGAGAACCTAGAAATCAGCTCATATACTTACAGCTATCTGGTCTTTATCAAAGGCACCAAGAACATACATTGAGAAGAAGACTGCTGCTTTGATAAATGGTGCTGGGAAAATTGGACATCCATACGTAGAAGAATGAAACTAGACCAGTACCTCTTGCCATATACCAAAATCAACTCAAAATGAATTAAAGAATTAAATATATCTCCTGAAACTATAAAACTCCTAAAAGAAAACAGGGGAAACACTTCAGGAAGTAGGACTGGGCATTGACTTTATTCTAACCACAAAAGCACAGGCACAAGAGGAAAAATAAACAAATGGGATTGTATCAAACTAAAAAGCTTCCGCATAGCAAAAGACACAATTAGCAGAGCAAAAAGACAACCAACAGAGTGGGAGAAAATATTTGCAAAATATGCATCCAAGGAAGGGTTAATATCCAGAATATACAGGAAACTCAAACAACTTCACAGTAAAAAAAACAAGTAACCTAATTGAAAAATGGGCAAGGGAGCTGAATAGGCATTTCTCAAAGGAAGATATAAGAATGGCCCAAAAACACATGAAAAATTGCTCAATATCACTCAGCATCTGGGAATTGCAAATCAAAACCACACTGAGATATCATCTCACTCCAGTTAGACTGGCTATTATCAAAAAAACAAATGCTGGCAAGGATGCAGAGAAAGGGGAACTCTTATACACTGTTGGTGGGACTGTAAAATGGTGCAGCCATTATGGAAAATAGTATGAAGATTCCTCAAACAACTACAGGTAGAACTGCCATATGAGCCATCTATCCCGCTGCTGGGTATGTAACCCTGAAGAATGGAAATCATCATGTCAAAGGGACACCTGTCCCATGTTTATTGCAGCTCTATTTACAATAGCCAAGAGTTGGAACCAGCCAAAATGCCCATCATCAGACAAGTGGATAAGGAAAAAATAGTATATCTACAGAAAAGAACACTACTCTTATAAAAAAAAGAATGAAATTCTGCCATTTGCAGCAACATGGATGAGCTTAGAGAAAATTATGTTAAGTAAAATAAGCTGGGCACAGAAAGAGAAATACTGCATGTTCTTATATGTATGAGGGAGCTAATAAAATAAACAAACAAACAAACAACAAAAAAGGATACAACAATCACAACAATTCATTGAGCTTTTTAAGAGAAGAGAACAGAACTGAGGTTGCCGGGGGTTTAAAAGGGGGGAGGGGTACGGCCATGAAAATCAATTACATTGTGTAATGATAAATAAAAAATGAATAAATAAATAAAAATATATTTTTAAAAAGTCCTAGAGTACATAAGACTTTTGTTTTTGTTTTTACATAATTTCATACTCAGAAAAAGATTGCAAGTATCATACAAGGGTTTCTTGGATACCTTTCACCCAGACTTTTCCAAATATTAAAATTTTACTGCATTTGTTGATTTGTTTTATTCTCTTATACATTTTTAATTGTTTAAAAGTAAGTTTCAGACCTGATGTCTCTTATTCCTCAATACTTCAATATGTGTTTAAGACTTCTCACACATAGCCACAGTTTGAGTATCAAAATCAGGAAATTAGCATTGATTCAACACTGTTATTTAATCTGTGTATTCTATTCAGAGCTCACCAGTTGTCCCAGTTTAATTTTTGCTCTTTTAAGAAGTTTTTGATTATGTGATGAATTCAGTTGCATGTCTCTTTAGTCTTCTTCTAGCTGAATCTATTTCTCAATCTTTCTTTATATTTCATGACATTGATATTTTTGAAGAGTACAGGCCAGTTATTTTATAGAATGTCCCTCAGTCTGGGTTTGTCTGATGTTTATTCATGTTTAGATTAAGGTCATACAAGTCAAGCAGAAATACCAAAGATGTGATGCTGAGTTCTTCTCAACACATTATATAAGGAGGCAGACACTGTCAATTGGTCTTATTATTGGCAATGCTAACTTACTTATTTGGACTTTTTTTTACTATAAAAATTATTATTTTACTCTCTGTAATAAGTATCTAGCAAGTAGACGCTTTGAGATTTTTTTGAATATCTCCTCAAATTTTCACCCACTGTTTTTACCATTCATTGATGATTCTTGCCTGAATGACTTATTATTATAGTGATTACCAAATGTTAATTACTAATTCCATTATTCCTTTTACATTTATTAGTTGGCATTCTACAGTAAAGAGCTTTTTTTTCTCTTCTCATTTATTTGTTATTGTTTTGTAATTTATATCAGCATGGACTCATGGATTTTTTATTCAACAGTTTATTATTCTTTTTAATTAGTTTCTTTTTTTGTATTTTAATGCCTAAACTGTCTCAGATATAGCCAGTGGGAGCTCTTGTCAGCTAATTCCTGGATTCTTTTGGCATGCTTCATAATTCTTTGAGCACTTTCTGACTTTTTGGCACAACAAGCTGTTCCAAGCCATGTTGTACTTTGCCTCTATCTGCCTTTGGATCACCCACTTCTCCAATGAGTTTGGGCTCCTTTAAGGGGAGAATGGTATGTAGAAACCAAGATCTGAGCACTAGGGTGCTAGATGTGCTCATTGCTAATAAGATGCTATTGCTTCTAGGCTCCCTCCACAGACAGAGCTGGAAAATAAATATATGTACACACAAACACACACAAATATATAGCCATATACATATATGTAAATATTTTCTTTACTCTTTTTTATAGCTGTATAGCACTCCATTGTGCAGTCAACCAAAGTTTATTCAGCTACTATTCTATAAATTGGTATTTAGATTATCTTCAATGTTTTTAATCACAAATGATGCATCAATGAATAGTTCTATGCATGTGTATTTTTATATAATGGGGGTATGGGTGTATCTTCAGGATAAATTTCTAGACATGGGATTACTGGGTCAAAGGTAAATACATGTGCATTTATGCTAGTTACTGCCAAATTCCCCTCCATAGTGATTGTACAAATTTGTATTCCCACTAGCAATGTATGAGAGTTCTTGTTCCCCCACAGCCTTGCCAAAGTGTGTTGCTATACTTTTAATTTTTGCTAATCTTGATAGTGAAAAGTGGCATTACAGTGTAGCTTCAATTGCCATTTCTCTTATCACAAGCAATGTAGCACATCTTTTCATATGTTTAAGGGCCACTTTTATAATTTTTTTGTGAACTGTCTGCTCATTCTTTTGACCTTCTTTTTTAAAGAATGTCATTTAAATAGGGGTTTCTAAAATAAAATTTAATTTAACAGGATCTCTAAAATAAAACTTAAGTATGTATTATTAGGATACATTCAAAGTTTCAGACACAGTCTTAGGTATTGCAGTTGTAACTATGAACAAAAATCACTTGTGAAAAGTTTACTCAGCATAATTGTCTCTGAAATTGAAAATACAAACAAGGTTTAAATCCTTGGGTGATGATTGTTCTACAAAGTCGAAACAATTTTCAAAAAATCCAAAATCCTATAAATCCATTCACACTTACCCAAACATATTTTAAGTAAACATCCACTTATAACTTTTCATTGAAATGCCAAAAGGATAATACCAAGGAGCTTAGAAGTTGCATTAGGCAACAGCATGTTAGAAGGCTAGCAGAATACAGGAGAGAAATTTTTTGAATACTGTTTGGAAAAAATGAACATAACATTTTTTTTTTTTTTTTTCATACAGTTATACCTCTTCAGGATGATCCATCTAGCAGATGGCTCTGGACGGACAGAAGTTTTCTCTCAATGTGTAACACACTGCAGTTTTCCACAATGGTGGCATCAAGCCTTTTACAATTTTTTCACCTTCAGCTGCCTCTTCATCGTCCCTCTCGTCATAATGCTGATCTGTAACATGAAAATCATCTTCACCCTGACACGCGTTCTTCATCAGGATCCCCACAGTATGTATTCCTTAGATTTAGTGTTAATTGTGGGCAAACAGTTTTTAAACAATATTCAAAGCAGAGCAACACTATGTGCCAGATACTGTTCTAAGTAGTTTGCATCTATTAGCTCATTTAATATTTACAATCACCCCATGAGGGAACACTTTTATTATACTTTTATCATCCCCAATTTGCAGAGGAGGTATTTAATATCTCCTGATGTTCTAAATTTACACCATGAAATTAAAGAAGGACAATTACTCCATTAAAACCCAGGATAAGTGTTGAGAAATTGTTTCTGCTGGGCCATAACAACAATATATCAAACACCTAATATCTGGAATATAGTGAAAAACAACCTGTTAAATGTTAGCCAATAGACTTGTTAAAGTTGAGGCAATGTATATATATGTGTGTGTGTTGGCATGTGAAATATTGTTGAAAACATAACTAATTACTTCATCCAAAACTTCATGGATGTAGTTGTACCTCTTTTGCGTCAATAATCAGGTGCATTCCCAAAAACTAAAATTTATGAATTTATGAAGTAAGCATGGTTATGTTAGCATGACACACAAAAGACATTTATCAATGACATAGTGCATACATTATATCTGGTACAATTTAATCGGGAAATCATCTTAATTATTATGGTGAGATAACTCTTCATAGATATTTTGAAAAGGAAATTATGATGGTGATGCTCTATAATGGGTTCTTCAGCAGTTTCCACCTGCCAGCATAAAATGGTATTTGGTATTTTGAAAACAGTACCTGACAAAAACAATTTGCCTTCAAAATCTTATCCCAGGGAGATTTAGCTCTATAAGGGATATCTAAGAAAGGTGAATAAGAAGATGAATACCAAATAAGGATTAATCTGAAGAAATATGAGCAGTGCAGAAGCAGAAAAGTAAATAAAGCGGAGGCAGAGAGCTATAGTCAAATATTACTAACACATTTATTCACTTAATATTGTATTTATTCAACTAATATGTACTGACCACTCAATATTGCTGCAAACTGTGCTAGATGAATAAGATCCACCTCGTCCACAGTCTAGCAGAAAAGTCAGAGAGTAAATAGTAAACTAATAATCAAGTGTGATGACATTTTCAGAGGCAGAAGCACAGCACATTGTGCGTATCTCTATATTTTTTTATAATCAGCCACTGTGCTAAGCCAAGATACTTTTTTCTTAATGTGTTCACGTCTATTGACTGCTTTATTATTTGTACCAGTATGTCACTAAAGTCTACAGATATTGAGGATTAATTAAATGAAATAGTGTGTGAAAAGAGCAAAGCCCATAGCAGGCACACAGTAAATGGTAATTAGTTTTGTCTGAGTACCCATAACCAGTCTGTATCCAATAAATCACTTATTTAAAAATTTCTAGTCAAAAATTAATTTTATAATTAAAACATCATGCATGTAAATGTTTTCCTCCATATTTCCACTCTTTGGTGACCAATTAGTAAAAAGTTGCAAAACAATTATTTCTGAATAAGATTATCTGTTTCCCTCAAAAAAATAAAAATATAGTATATGAAGACTATTTATTATTTTTAAAATATCAATTCTGGATTATGAAATAGAAGAACAGATAGTGAGCACTTCAGAACTGCTTCTGAAGGAGTGGAGGTGGTGGGGTGAGGTGTGCTGTGGCCAACTGGCCCCAGAGGCCAAGTCAGAGGCCGGGTGCACCTGTTCTACTGTGTGAGGTTCCTCATCACAGGAAGATATCAAAGAAAGGGCCTTGATCTTTAGGAACTTTGAACTTCTTGAAAACAAGATTCTGAACTCAGGACTTGACAAAAATCTCTCAGTTGTCACCTAGAGCAGGTAGTCCCACTTTTTTATCTAGCCACTTTCCCTATTCTTGAAATTGGATATATCTGTTCTCTACACATTACCTCCATAATATGGAATGGAAAAGGCCACTTTTCTTTTAGTTTCCACCCCTCAGATTTCACACAGAGAAGCCCCTAGGGTGCAGTTATCCTGCTGACCTCTCCAGGAAGAAAGAAGGAACTGACATGTGTCTTCTGCAGCTGTTTGCTTAATGAGAAAGAAATTATTTTGCAAGCTGAAGGCTGATTTTTCATTTGAAACAGGTGCTTAAGTGGTGGTATTTTTGAATTCTTTACCTTTTGTTACAAACAAGAAGACTCAATAAATAGCAAGTATAGATGACTTCAGGGTTTTAAAAAATATTTTCCAATTTCAGCCACTCTTATGATAAGCACAGTTGAGATTGCAGCAGTAAATTCCAAATATGTGTTCTAATTTGAAATGAAAGAGATGTTAAAAAGTTACCTATATGTATATGGCTAAATCCTGGCTCATCTTGTGACATAGATTTACAGGATAGGATACAAAGATTCAATTTTGCAATTAAATCTTTGATGTGATAAAGCAGCATTATAACAAGGTATCAAAAGGTTAATTTCATATGCAAATAAGCCATCACAGTCTCTGTACAAATACTCATTTTTGGATGAGAAGAAGGATTTTTCTCCTACAGAAGGAAGCTGTTTTTGACTTCTATCTCAGAAGTCTTTGGACATTTAACATTTTTAAATGTTTTCTTATTCTTCTAGGGAAAGACCAGATTATACAACAGCTAACCCTATGAATGCATGCTTGGGTCTACTGAAAGGACGGTAAAAGAAAACAAAATGGTTGATTTCAGTGATGGAACCTTATTCATCTCCCTAGGATAGAAAGCTACTATACATTACTTCATCCTTTTTTGTGGAGTCTGATATAGTACTTGAGACTTTGTTTTCCAAGTTGCAAAGGCTTGGAAGAAAAGTGTCATAAGCAGTTTCATTTCAGAGGATGTGATGGACTCAACAGTATGACCTGCCTTCAACTTGGACATAGAGGAACTGGGGAGGTGGGGGTGCTGAGAAAAGTTTCCATAAAACTCCTTTCTCCTCAGAAAAAGAAGCAAAAATGCCTAATGCAGCTCTATCAAATTTTATGGTGTTTTACATTCTATAGCTCCATTTTTTGTAAAAATGTAACTCTTTTCCTCTGGGGGGTGGGGGGAAGGACTGCTTTTTACCTTTAAGAACTAAGCCCTAAACTTCAGGTAGGCAGTCTGACTGTTAAATTCAGCAATTCCATTAATTTCCAACAAATTTCTTCATAAGAAGAGTAACCTGTGAACTTTCAGATATCATAGAAAGAAGCATACAGTTGAGGTGGACAGTTTGGGGCAGCATACTCTCATCCATACAGGACTCTCACTGTCCTTAGTGGCAGAGATACCCAGTGAGTATAATTCCGTGTTCAAGTCAGAATTCAACTCAGCTCAACTTTAGTCTACTCTCTTAAATTTATATCTTAACAGTTTGAGTACCCCATATTTCAAATCCAGATTCATTTGGTAGAATCTTAATTTTAAGATCACTATCATCTTCAACCTCTTCTATTCACCATGTGACATAGTGAAAAGACTGGTATTAAAAAAATGCTTTTCAAACAAACTATCATTATTAAAAATATTGAAAATTGTCTCCCATTATATTCATTACATTGAATTAGTGATTATCTCCTCCTTTTTGTTCTTTTTGATTTTGTGAGACACCTGGTTTTTAAATGCCTGCTCTTTTCTCTATCTAACAGAACTACAACTGAATCAATCCAAGAACAATATACCGAAAGCACGGCTGAGAACCCTAAAGATGACGGTTGCATTTGCCACTTCATTTACTGTCTGCTGGACTCCCTACTATGTCCTAGGAATTTGGTATTGGTTTGATCCTGAAATGTTAAACAGGGTGTCAGACCCAGTAAATCACTTCTTCTTTCTCTTTGCTTTTTTAAACCCATGCTTTGATCCACTTATATATGGATATTTTTCTCTGTAATTGATAGTCTATATGGGAAATCATGTAAAGAAGAGCAAGGGAATGAATTTCTCCATTTGGGGATGATAAACACAAAGGCTGCAGCACATTTGCATACAAACAAAGCAGGATTTAAGCTTACATTATCATCTTTACTCTTTTAGAAACCACATTGTCAAAGCCTCAATTACAAGGGAATACTGAAATATTTTCTCTCAGTCATAAGCTTCTGAATTAATGTCTACTCTTTCTAACCTCCTATAATACATTATCTGAGTTTCTTATCACTTTCTCCTTGTGTAATAATGTAGAAATATTTTAAAATAGCCAAAGCCTAAGATGAAAAGTGCCAAAAAGGCTGAGAAACCACTACATAGTCCTAACTTCAGCATACTTTGGACATTTTTTTCTACAAAAGGGGCTTTGTTGCAATTACAGTCTTATGCTATATGTGGAGCACACAAACAGTATTCTCCCTGCCCACGGATCAATTTTCCCTAGTGTGGTTAAAAAAAAATACAGGTTCTAATTTTTTCTTTGGCTTCAAAAGCATTCTGACATTAGGACTACTCAGCAACCAACCCCACCATCCACTCTACCAACCTTACAAGACTATGAGTAGTCCTCCTTCATCCCATTTACATGGTACAGGCTGTTAAGTGTCTCCATATGAAGGGGGTTGGGGAAGGGTTAGGATTTCAACAGGGGTTTATAATGTTCTTCTAGGATGTACAGTCTATTGAATATGTGGTAATTAACTGCCATAATAATAACAGTGTTTAAATATTAAGAAAAGACCTATACTGTTATGTTTTATGCATAGTATACCCTCTGTTTTAATAATATAAGGGATTTTTTGTCTATCTCCTGCTCTTACTAAACCCATGATCGATAAATCACTGAGAAAAATCAACACAAAACCAAGCAAATGCACTAGCAAAAAGGTGTTTGAGGGCCGGCCCGGTGGCGCACTGGATAGTGTGCCGCTTGGGAAGCGCGGCGGCGCTCCTGTCCGAGGGTTCGGATCCCACATGCGGACCGGCTCCCGCTCGCTGGCTGAGCGAGGCGCGGGAGCAACGCTGAGGCTTGCGATCCCGTTGCCGGTCCCCGGTCCGGTACGGGGGCAACACTGAGGGTTGCGATCCGTTGCCGGACATGGAAAAAAGCCAAAAAAAAAAGGCGTTTGATACATAAAAGGAACTCTGGAGAGAAAACTATATAGTTTCAATCTATATAGATCAAAGAAGACAGTGGAGAATATTGGGGGAGAGAGGAAAAGAAAAATTCTGTAAATGTGAAACTAACACATACTGACATTCACATTAAATGGTATGATTTTCAAAATACGTCTGCACAACACTTCTTTTATTTCATTCAGGCATGTGTCTACCTCTTTTATGAAAAATGAAAGAGGATGAAAATAATGAGAATATAATATCCATTTAATGAAAAAAACATGATAAAGGACTTAAAAAAAATTCAACCATAATTTAATATTTTTTAAATAGGTAAGATGCCACTATGCAAGCTATGTGGTGCCACACAGAAGATGAAATGTAATTTCCAAATATTCTGGGGCATGTGGAAATGTGGAAAGTACATTGTTTACTAATAGTAAGTCCTTCCTGTCCTTATCTTTCTCTCCTCAAACTTTCAGTTTCATAATGTTGTTGTGGGGTTTTTTTTCACATCCTATCATCTTTACCAATTCTGTCTCCATAGAGCTCCTTTCTTCTACTCTTTCTTTCATATCTTCTTTTAGACTAAATTTATACCTTTGGTTAACAAATCCATGGCCCAACTCTACAGTTGAATTGGGAAGGCTCAAAATTTTTAATGTGCTAAAATGCTCAAAGTTGACATGTACACGTATTCCAAGATTTTATAGTTCTGCTAAATGACACAGGGGTATAGATAAGTTGCAACAAAATCAATCTACTCCAAGTCTTTTTGTCATATATGTGTTCCTAAACTGATAATAATTCTTACTTCTGGATTTAAGGGCACAAAGAACACACATGTACAAGGTACAATCTAAGGGCTTCATTACATATGTGTTTAATGAACATATCTCAACTTGGTTCTTATGTGTTCAAAAACTTCTATTTAGGTATTTCCTCAGGCATTTTTTGATATATTAACTAAAGGGCTATTCAAAATCTGCATGCAGGAGTCCTTAACCTATAGTTCCTGCACAACACTATATTTCACTGTAATTGTTTTTGTTTTACTCCTATTTGTATTATTTTATGCAATTAAAAACATTATTCTGGGAGGAGGTTTATAGCCCACACCAGGCTGCCAAAGCAGCCCATGGCACAAAAAAGGTTAAGAATCCCTGGATGATTCTGTGTATTTATAAGGAAGTTTATTACAATAAAAATGTATCGGAATGTATTCATTTATTTATATACATTCATAATAATATTAATATTGAAATTGGATTGCTTCCATATGCTTAATCATTCTTTTCAAACCGAAAAACTCTTTTAAGGTTCAATCTGTAATAAAAAAAACTTCATAGACTAAGTATTCTATATGAATATTGTGGTCCATAAATTAAAATATGGATATGGATTTAAGCTACACTCATAGCCCAAAAGGTAAATGTGGCTTTTAAATTAAAAATACACCCTTCAACAGAGCATGTTTCATATTTGATATTAAGTCATTTACTCTATTTCCACTTTTTATTATTCTATAATAAAAGATGAAGATTTCTTGTAAAAAAGGAAATGTTCAGCAGAATGAATCCAGTGTATCAGATAATTAAAATTCTGTCTTGGTTATCTTCTCCTTTATTTAGCCTATAAAACTACATAGTTAAAAATTGGATTTGCTTTAGCAATTCAGTTTAGTAAGAAAGTGACATAAACTAATGACAATGAATTGAATGAAGATTACATTAATTCAATTTCAGCCTATTAAACAGAGATATAGTAGCTAAAAAAAATACTCGGGGGAGAGGAATACCCTAAACATTATCTTCAGAGAGCATAAATCAGCATAAATGAATTAGGAATTTCCTTAGAGTGACCTTGTTTCAGAACTTATGTAGTAGACGTAAAGAGATAATATTTTTAAGCAGTTAAAATATGTTTAGAATTTCATCTATTTTACCTGTGACCTGTTTTCAAATGTCGAGTAAATGCCTTGGACTTTTCTAATTACTATAAATTGTGTCCATATGACTAAAATAAGAAAAGAAATAAAAGAATATGGTTTGATTTAATTTTGCTTATTATTTTATGATTAAGTTTAAAAATCAAGGTTAAAACAATTGGTCTGACTTTAAAACTTACATAACATAAAATGCATGCATAGGAGCAACAGATAAACATGCAAAAGGTGTTAATAATTTCTGAGTAATTTTAAAAATGTTCTTCCTTGTGAATTCCCGTAATTCCAAATTCCCACAATGAACATATATTGCTTTTGTAATAAGAAAAAAACACAATAAATGTTATATGTGTGTGTGTATTTGTATGACTTTATTTTATGCATCACTGTTTTCCTAGAATGTTTTCTGCTATAAGGAATAGAAAGGTCAAAGTAGAAGTAACATTTTTCTATCTCATGTTACAGGATGTCCAGAGATAGGAATGCAGAATTGGTTAACTCAGAGCTTTGAGTCAGTTTCTCTGCTTCCACCAGGCTTCTCTTTCATAATTAGAAGTTGGTTGTCACCATTCTAAGTCTCAAATGCAGAAAGACAGGGTGTTTTCTCGTTGTGGATCTCTCTTTCCCAGAACCCTCAGCACTTCCTCTTAAATTGGCCTCGGTGGGGGGAGGAGGAAGGGTGGAATGCGGCTGGGTAGTTAGCACAGTTAGAGTGTGGTGCTGATAACACTAGGGTCCAGGGCTTGATTCCTGTACTGGCCAGCCACCAATAAATAAATAGGCCAGAACTGGGACAAATGACCATCCCTAAACCAATCATTACTAAAGAAGAAGAGGCTTATCCCAGACACTTTAAGGGCATGATTCATCTTGTGGGACAGGGCTCAATTTCCCTTAACACTTAGTGATCTGATTACTGAAAAAAATGTAGGTCTTTTTTCTTTGTGTGTGTGTGTGTGTGTGTGTGAGTGTGTGTGAGAGAGAGAGAGAGAGAGAGAAGGGGGGGAGGAGAGAGAGAGAGTGTAAAAGGGTAATAATGTCTTTTGTTCCAGAATACAGCAGTACCTGCCACAATCACCAATTAACTTCTCAAAGCAAATTTGAGACCATATGTACCACAAATTTAATTAGTACACAATTTAAATACAAAGCATAAAGATTAAATGCAGTTCTTGGAACGTAGTAATTGCACAGTAAATGTAGCCCTAAAGGAAAAGAACAGATTTCCATTGTTTTTCACAATCTAAATCCAAGCATTTTAAACTCTTGTGGTTGGAATCCTCATCTCATATATATAGAAGATGGATTCTACCTAATTATTGACTTTTGGGGGAACTAATAGTTCCTGCTTTTTCTTCATTAATCTATTTGTCTGTTTTTATAATTAGTCCATTGGGTAAGAAATTTTCATGAGTTTTTAAAATTCTGGCCATCACTTCAGATTCAGAGAATAATTGTTAAATAAGACAATAAATAAATGGCAACTTGAAGTGAATTTCCTATAAAGCTAATAAAACTTAACTTCAAAGCTCCTCACTTATTCAGTCCATTATTGAGGCCATGGAAAAAATGTTTTCACATGATCACATTTTTTTAAATTTGCAAAAATAATATTTTTTAATTGCAATTGATTAAGACTATCTCTTTCCACTCTTTTCTTTTTAATCTTTTTTCAGATAAGGTGGTGTTGGAAAGACCTTGGATGGATATCCTTGGGATCCAGCCAAGGGGACGTTAAATTAGGGATATTTTTAGATTGAGTCTAGAGGGATGTTATGTGGTACTTGGTCCCTTTTATGTATAGTTTAAAAATTGTTAACCATTTCAGTAAGCTTCTAGGCATAGTACTAGATAAAATACCCACTGTACTGACTTACCTGGCATAGTGACAGGAAAGTGTAGGGCCAGAGGCCATATCATGATATGAATGTGTCTGGACATATGGCACCAAAACTAAATGGTAGTGAGGGAGAAACAAGCTATAAAATGTCTATGGAAAATTCTTCTAGTCCTTAGCATGTACCCCTGAAGGTGAAACCCAATAAGTCACATTCTTGTATAACTCCCTTTCCCTGAGCATGACTGGAACCTGTGACTTGCTTCCAAACATGCCTTACCTGTGGCAAACAAAGTTAATGAGATGTCATCCCTTTGATTAGGTTACCTTATAAAGCAAAGGTGATAGAATGTCAGTCCTTTGATTATGTTACATTATAAAAGACTCCAGGTGAGCAAACTGGAGTGAGAAATTCTGCTGCCCTGGAAGAAGCAAACAGCCATGTTGTGAACTGCCTTTGCAGAGAGCTATGTGGCAGGGAATTGTGGGCAGTCTCTAGGACCTGAGAGTAGCTTCCAGTGGACAGCCAATAAGATGCTAGGGCCCACAGTCACACATGTGCAAGGAAATGAAATCTGCCAAAAGCTTGAATAAGCCTGGAAGTAGATTCTTCCTTAGTCAAGCCTCCGGATAATTACAGTCTGGCCAGAACCTTGATTACCGCCTGGTAAGACCCTGAGCAGAGGACCCAGTTCTGTGCCCAGATTCCTTACCAACAGAAGCTGTGAGATAAGAAATGTGTGTTGTTTTAAGTCACTAAGTGTGAGGTAATTTGTTACCCATTAATAGAAAACTAATATACTTAGCATGTAAAATTGTAAGAAAAAGAGTTGGTCCTCCTCAAATCTTAGTCAAAATGGATGTTCTCTCCTTTCAGATATATACTCAACAATGCAGCATATACAACTATAAACTCTGCTACATTTTTTTTCTTTTTGATTGGAAAGGTACAACATCCAATTTATCAGAATTCCTGTCTTATAGGGAACAAAACTATAGCAGTATGAAACAGCAACTACATCTATCTAAAATCTCATATTTTAACATGTATGAGATTACATGTTAGGATGTCATTACTAATAAACAATTGTGAAACTGAAAGAAACCTTTTAAAGCTATCAATATATATAAAAATGATATTATGAAACATTGTTATACTAAAATATAATCAAGTAGTATGTAGCCAAAATAACTTAAGGGAAAAAAGGACTTTACAGGTATGTCAAGCAGTTAATAATAAAAATTATTACATTATTTTTATGGATTTTATGGCATTTGTAGTATTTTTGTTTTTGTAATTTATTGTGATTTCTTTTCTTATTCTAACAAAATATTTTTTATACCCAATTGTAGAGAGGTCCCCAAATTGTAAAACTTCAGGTCCCAGAAAACATGGATCCCTCTGACAGGAACTAAATCCCTGCATTATTTCTAAGACCACTTCCCAAATTAATATATCAGTCCTGATAAAACAATTCACATCTTATTTTCTGTACCAAATTTACTATCTCAATCATCTCTCCAGAAAGCTAGACTTACTAGAATGGGTCCCCTTTTACTCTTGCCATTCTAATGCCTTCTCCCAATCACCCTTAGGACTGAAGCCTGCTCTTATACCAAGTTTAACTGGGGATGACAGGCTAAGTGATGGCAGGTATTCTTGCTGCAGATCATATGCCTATGTACCCAAATCTCTAATGCCGCCTGCTTTTGTAGATTTCTAATTACTATACTCCATCCACCTGATAGGATATACCTTGCCGTACTCTGATCCATATCTTCTCCTATTACTAGTTGCTCTCCTGAACTTCCCATTATCTATTACTAAACATGCTGGATGTGTTCTGCTTTCTAGGGTGCACTTCCTATCTTTACTAACAGCTAGCTCCTCTACAACAGCTGGTTGCCCCTACAGATGTAGTTCCTGGAACTAACTCCTCAAAGTCTTCCCAATCCACTGCAGATAACAATTTCATGACCAGATATTTGACCAAATACAACCATCATCAGAATAGCACTCTCAAATTCAATAGAAAATAGAGGCCAAAGAAATAAAAATGGAGAAACTGACAAAGATCCATGGGAGGAGAGCTCTCCCAACTTCCCACTACTAAATCTTAAACTGTCCTAAACTACATCCTTTTCTCTGTATTTTCATCTTGCAATGAAAGATTTATTCCTGCTCCTCTTAAAGGTGAATCCCCCTACATATGCTCTGGCAACCATCCCCTCTCACTTTTTAAGGACAAAATTTCTTCAGATATCCCTTCTCTCTCCTACACCATCTATCTCCTTCTATCTACTAAATCATTCCCCTGGCATATAAAAATACTTCATTATCTCAATTCTTTAAAAAATCCTCTTCAATCACATACTCAATTTCAGCTTCACCTCCCACCAGCCACTTTTTTACTCCTCTTTGCAGAAAACTTCTCAAGAGTTGTTCACACTTAATAACTCCTCTTCTTTACTTCCCTTTTAATCTTCAACACCTGTCAGCTTGTACTCTGCCCTTATTACTCAACTGAAACTCTCACCAAGGTCACCAAAGATCACCCTACTATCAAAACTAATGGAGATTTCTCTGTTCTTGACTTACTGCAAGTGACTGTCCATTCTCTCTGTAAGGAGCTTAGCTGGAAGAGGACTGGGACATATCTGGGTGAATACTGGAGTGGGGGGAATTGAGAAGAGGGGAGGGACTGCCTTGGGAGAGATCACATGACAAGGAGATGGGTCAGGAGATTACCAAGCACCAGGGAACTACATGGAAGTTAAAGTGATGTCTGTCTTAGTCAGCTCAGGGTACTACAACAAAATACTTTAGATGGTGGCTTAAAAGACATTTATTTATCACAGTTCTCCTGAATCTGGGGCTGGGATGTCTCAGATTAGGGTCTCAGTGTGGCTGGGTTCTGATAACAGCCCCTTTCCTGACTTGCAGATGGCTTCCTTCTTTCTGTATCTTCACATGGTAGAGAGAGGAAGGTGTCTGTTCTCTCTTTATAAAGACACTAATCCCATTGTGAAGACCCCATACTCATGACCTCACCTAAACCTAATTACCTCCCACAGGCTCCACCTCTTTATACCATCACACTGGGGTTTAGGGCTTCCTCATATGAATCTGGGGAGGACACAAACAGACCTCCCACAGGCTCCACTTCTTTATACCATCACACTGGGGTTTAGGGCTTCCTCATATGAATCTGGGGAGGACACAAACATTTAGTCCATAATGATGTCTGAAGGTCATCCTTCCCCCTCCAAGTGAATAAATCACATTGCCATCACTGAGAAGCTCCATTGCTGTTTTTCTTATCACTGTCAAGAGATAACATTCCATTTTCAGATATATGCACAGGATTGAATGCTAAGATGGCGACGGGTCTGGAGCGGCCGTGACAGGAGACAGCGT
This sequence comes from Galeopterus variegatus, assembly GCF_000696425.1. Classification (NCBI taxonomy): domain Eukaryota; kingdom Metazoa; phylum Chordata; class Mammalia; order Dermoptera; family Cynocephalidae; genus Galeopterus; species Galeopterus variegatus. The sequence goes on along the minus strand of NW_007726229.1, from coordinate 1,038,219 downwards.
GATCCTGAGAGCTGTGCATTTTCAGATATATGCACATCATCAATTGACATTCACGGAAATGGTCATGTGTTAAAACAGTGTTAGCCTCCATACGAATGATAACCCTGTGTGGAAATTCCCCTTTTCATCAGTCTAGTACATTTTTAATTTCCCTGAAAAGGAAGAGAAGGGGTAATTCTTAACACCGTGAGGCATAGTGGTGGTATAGAAGAGAAAGCATCAATACTTGAGTAGAACTGGACAGCAATGAAATTCTACACCAATGTACTTCCTACTTGAGACACACTTCTTAGCTCTGTGAAATCATCCTTATGATTTTCCTCCTACCTCACTAGCAGTTCTTTCTCAGTCTCATTTTTTGTTCCTCCTCTTCTACCTAACATTGATATGGGCTCAGATTTAGGGATTCTTGGCTTACGCGCGTGTGTGTGTGTGTGTGTGTGTGTGTGTGTGTACACATATGCATATGTATAGTTAAACTTATATATTTAGCTCAGATGTCTCTCACGTGCTAAGGATTCATAGATCCAAATTCCTGCTTGATTTCTTGATATGCATATTCATTAGGTATCTTAAACTCAGTACGTCTTTATAATGTTATAATAAATAATTTCTCCCCTAAATCACTTCCTCACCTATTCTTCCCATCTCAGTGAAGGTACCAATATCTGCCTAGTTTGTGCAAGTCAAAACCTGGGATTCATCCTTTATTTATCTTTCTTTGGTATATTATATCCAGTCCATCAACAAATCCAGTTGATTCAATCTGAAAAATATTTTCAAAATCTGTCACTTCTATCTCCATTGTCACTTACCTAGTCCAATCTATCATCACCTCTTTCAACCAGATTAGAGCTACAGTTTCTTACTGATTTTCTCTTGTTCTCCTATAATCCATTCTCCACAAGGCAGCCAGAATGCTCTCTTTAAAATATAATCAAAATGTCACTCCCCTGCTTAAAGTCCTTAATGACTCCATATTGCACTTAAAATAAAATCTGAATTTTCTTCCTTGGTGTTCAAGGGAACTTTGAACAATTGATCCTGGCTTCAGGCTAAAAGTCTTTGGGATTTTACCAATGTAACATTTTTCCTTCTCCTGGGAAAAGATGAAGTTAATATAATATCATCACTGTTCCTAAAGAATGACACAGCAAAACCTACTCTCTAGTCCAAGGAAATATGTCTGTGTGTTATATATATTTAATATATATTTATAACTTTATAAATATTTTTATATATACATACTAAGAAAAATGTAATATGTAAAGCTCTGCAAAATTCATTGTGATCTCTATATACAGAAATGATACAAGTTTGCTATCCCAATGTTTCTATAAGATAATGAGGAGACATATTACCTTTATCAGTTAAAAGTAGTGGAAAACACAACTAAAAATGGCTTAAACAGACTTTTACTATTACCTTTACTACTGGTGGTTTATTAACCACCAATCCAGAGGTTAGTTGATTCAGAACTCCAATGAATTTAGAACTCTGGCATATTCACTACATTGTTTTTTTTTTATATCAGGCTTCTCCACTATGGTTAGGAGAAAACTTTAACAGCTGCAAATGTCACCTCCTCACAGAACAATTCCAAAGACACAAGAGGGGATATTTCCTTGATGTTTCTGTTCTTATCAGTAGGGAGACTATTCTTTAGTAACCCATCCATAAGACTATTGTCTTAGTTTACTTTCTGTTGCTATAACAGCACATTTAAGACTGAGTAATTTAAAAAGAAAAGAGGCTTATTTCTTACAGTTTTGGAGGATAGGAAGTCCAGGATCAAGCAACCACATCTGGTCAGCATCTGGTGAGGGCCTCATGCTGTATCATAACATGGTGGAAGGCATCACAGGGCTAGAAGGGCTGTCTGAGAGCAAAATTGGGTTTTATAATAGATCCACTCTTGCAATAACTAACCCACTCTGGTGATAATACATTAATCTATTAACCCATTAATTCATTAATCCATCCATGAGGGCAGGGTCCTCATGACTCAATCACCTCTTAAAGGCCCCACCTCTTAATACTGTCGCTCTGGAGATTAAATTTCAACATGAGTTTTGAAGGGGACAAACATTTAAACTACAGCAACTATCCCTCACTTATTATTCAGAATTGCTTCACATGCCAATGTTGACAACAACTCACTGCAAGGACAATGCAATCACGATTATTTTAGAATTATTATAACTCAGTACTGAGAGTTAGGGTAAAAGCTAGCCTCTCATGAAGCTCAATGGCAGCCCTATCTCTGAACAAAATTGGGGTTATTTTAGCAAGAAATAAGGGAGATCTCTTAACAAGAAAGAAGGGGTATGACGTCTGTCAAACAGCCTTTCAGCAATTTGAATGACTAAAGAGAAGTTGTGATTAGATTTCATTACTGTCCACCATTTCTGTCCAGTGCATGTCATAAAAGTGATAGGTGAATTTCCCCCTTTGAAGAAATCACCAGATCTAGCAACAAAACTTGTGAAAATCTATTTTGTACCTATCTTGAATTTGCCCATAACTTGGAATCTTACCAGCAGAGGGCTAACAATTCATGCAGGTAATTTTATTATTAGTGTTGTGACTATTATTACTTAATATAATCTTTTGTTAATAATAAAGAATGTGTTGGAAAACTCTTTCGAGGGCCGGCCCGGTGGCTCACTCGGGAGAGTACGGTGCTGATAACACCAAGGCCCCGGGTTCGGATCCCATATAGGGATGGCCGGTTCGCTCACTGGCTGAGCGTGGTGCTGACAACACCAAAGTCAAGGGTTAAGATCCCCTTACCGGTCATCTTTTAAAAAAAAAAAACTCTTTCGAGTAGTGTTTAACTCTTGGCATACTAAAACTATCATTTTGCTGTTTCATAAAAATAGATAGCTTGATTCCTAGCCTGGTGGAGATGATAACCTCCCACATCTTTGTTTCCTATCCCTGCCACCATACATTAAAGCATCCCTAACCACACTGGTGAGGCTATTGCCCAGACTGGAAATACCTGCTGGGAGCTCTACTGCCTACAATATAAAATCCAGGCTCAAATCCAAAGCCAAGTGATAAGAGCATTCTGAGAGAAGATGAATCTTTAAACACTTTCTTCAATGAGACCAGTGTGGTCAAGCATGGCTCCACAGGAATGTTTGTAGACCTGGAACCAACAGTCAGTGATGAATTTTGCCCTAGGATGCTGTTACTGGCAAAGAAGTTGCTGCAAATAGCGATGCCTCTAAGCACTACTCCACTGAAAAAGAAATCATTGACCTAGCATTGGATAGGATTCAGAAGCCAGCTGACTTAAGTACAGGTCTTCAGGCTTTCTTGAATTTCTGCTGGTTGGTGGTAAAACCAGTTGTTACTTTGTCTTCCTGCTGATAGAATCTCTATCTGTTGTTTATAGGAACAGAGTTCTCCATTCACCCATTTTCTTAGCTTTTTTTAGCAGTAGCCAAGGTCTTCAACTCCATTTATCCTAGGTCACTCTGATTTTGTATTTATATTAGATAATGGGGCTATCTTTAATATTTGTATAAAAATCTTGCTATTGAATCCCCAATATACAATAACCTTATAACCTTAACTACATTATCATCCAGATTATATCTTCCATCACTGCTTCTCTCAGATTTTATGGTGCCTTAAATGTTAATTTGTCAAAATTTCACATAAACTTGTTCTCTATCTCCATATTTACCTCCCTCTGTCCATATATAAGTATACCCCAATTGTCTCTGCTTGAAAAACATACCACAAACATTTTCTGAGGCAGAGATTACTAATGCTTGCTCTGAGCTAACCAACCAGATGATGAGATGTGACCCTTGCAGTAATAAATGTATAGCTCACTGCCTATTTTATCATGGTAATACAGTTTCCACAAATATGAAGGCACTGCCACCATCAAGACCAGTTTATAGATTAGTGTCCCTTTGACTTCGAGGTTGGCATCAATTACCAGCTTCCCACTGCAGTTCCAGTAGAGACTGCCAAAGTAAAGGCAGTTGTGTACTTTTTGAGCAATACTGCAGTCATGGCTGAGGCCTGGGCTTGCCTAGACCACAAGTTTATAATGCCAAAAGTGCCTTTGTTCACTGTGTATACAGGTGAGCTAGTGAAGGATGGGGAGTTTTCTGAAACACGGATGCCTTAGAGAAAGATTATGAAGATGTCAATGTGGATTCATGATGATGGGGCAAGGAAGGAGAGAAATGTCAGTTGTATGTTCCCACCAGCTTGTCACATCAACTTGTCTTCAACTTAAATCACTAGTAGCTGACTAGTTTGTCTTTATTCTCAAATGTGATCATTCCTAAATAACTCATTTGTACCTACAAAATTTTTCTTATTTTTATCCATGAAAGTAAAGGCTTTAACAAAGATAATGATACATAGATTTAAATGTGTGTGTGTATGTGTGTAGAGAGACAGAGAGACAGGGAGACACAGACAGAACAGGCTTCAGAAGGAAAGGAAGTCATCCCTGATCTTAAGCCTAAAATATGTGTTGTATTTACACATTCCTGAGTAACCTGGCTCATGCCTCCTCTCTAGCTTTCTCCTGAACACTCGTCCACTTACTCACTACAGTCTAGCTACATTAGCCTAGAGGAGTTCAAATAAAAAATAGATATACAAATTAAAATTATATACTTTGAATTAGTTGCACGTGATTTAAAAAATAAAGCAAGAAGCCAGGGAGTGAATATGGTGAGGGGTGGGCAGAGAAAGACTTTCTAGAAAGATGATATTTGAGCAGCAGTTCCCATGCTGTGAAGGAGTATACACAGGTATGGCAGACAAGCATCCTAACATGAGAGCAGTAAGTGTAGAACTCCTAAGGAGGCAAAAATCTTACCTCTTCTATGTAGCTTTCCCTCCTCTTGGTCAATACTAATTACTCCCTCCCTTGCACACACAAGCACTCTGTTTTTTGCACATTTTTGATGCCGAGTCCTACCTAAGTTACAACAGATATGTTAGACCAGTACAAGCAAAAATGGAAGTTTGTCAGGAGAAAAAATAGAGATAAAGAAGGGTCTCAGGTGCCACTATTCAGGCATGTCTTAAGAAAGGATCCGGAGTATAAAATCATAGATCAGAGTTAGGAGTAACAGGACAGCAAATATATCAAACAGCAGGAACCAAAGACCACTCCAAAGATCAGCGAAGCCCAGAATTCAATAAAGAAAGCCCTACTGAAAAGGTTACAGGTAATATAGTGTGAGTTAGAGGAAGCAGGTTAGAGCAGTGGAAATTATGGTCCTACATCGAGCAGTACACACATCACCAGAGCAACTTGCTAGACATGCAGATTCTCAGCCCTCACCCAGGCATACTGAAGCCAAAATGCTAGTGTGGGGCCCAGCAAACTGTGCTTTAACAAGCAGGCCAGGTGATCCTGATGCCTACTGAAGTTTGATGTCTACTGGGCAAGAGATCGGCTGCAAAACCAAACAATAATGAGAAGGCAATCCAACAATGAGAAGGGAGATAATCTGAACATTGTTTCAGTAAAGAAAAAAGATGTAAAATGAGCTAGCATGAGTTTAGAAGACAAGTGAGTCTAACGATGCACAGTCACTGTGTTTGGAATTTGCTTCTCTGGAATAGGACTCTGAGTATTCTCTCTCATACTCAGAGTCCTATTCCAGAGGCTGAGGTGCCTTGGTGAGTCCTCACCAAGGGGCTGAGGTGCCTCTTCTCCCCAATTAGGGCAGATCCTGATGCATTTACCGCCTATTGCCTAGAAAGTCACAAGGACTTGAAGTCCCACTCAAGGATTTTCAGGTTTTTCATCTGTTTTCTATCCATATTTGCAGAAGGTTAAACTTAGGAGCATAATTTACTTTAATCGCCTTTTGTCTCCAGACACTGTTGCTTAAGGAGTTAAATCAAACAATATAGTGCCTTGGAAAAATTATATTTCAATTGTTAGTCTATGATGATTTGTCTTTTTATTGTTCTGGAGGCAATTTTTCAAAAATACTTTAAGAAAATGTGATATGTACATTGTCTTAGTTCATTTGGACTGCTGTAACAAACCACCATAAATTGGGTGGCTTGTAAATAACAAAAATTTATTTCTCACAGTTCTGAAGGCTGGAAAGTCCAAGATCAAGGAGCCAACAGATTTGGGGTCTGGTGAGGGCTCACTTTCTGGTTCCTATAGAGCTGTCTTCTCTCTGTGTCCTCATATGGCCCATAAGACAGTAGCTCTCTGAGCTCACACCTACCAAAGACACCACCTCCAAATACCATCACATTGGGAATTAGGTTCCAACATATAAAGTTGGGGTGATATAAACATTGTCTATGGCACACATATTCTAATTCATAGACTATTTAAGTGAATAATTATTGACATTTTTAATAGGACTATTTCCTTTACAAAGAAATTCCCTCTGGGTTTTTCTAAATAATTAACTTCCAACAAGTTCAAGTGTTACTGCAACACCTTTGGGAAAAGAAGCCAGCCTCAAAACTCAAGAGGTCATCTGCTTTCCAACTGTGTTCATGGAGGCCTAACCTCAGGACTCAGTATTTCCTGTTCTTGTTGGAACAGTATTTCCTGTTGATAGTCATGAAACAGGTATTCTAATTGTTGGAATCTAGGCATAATATACTAGAAAAACACTAGACTAGAAAGAAAACTGGGTTCTAGTCCTGGCTTTGCACCTACAGTGATAGAAATTTATTCAAGCCATTTAATCTCCTTGGGTTATTCTCTGTTAAACAAAGGGGTTGTATATTTAGATGACTATTAAGCATCCTTTCTGTGCTAATACTCAATAATTTAGGAGTACAAAGTGAACATATACATTTAAATATGCTTTATAATTATAAAACACAATAAAGATGTTGGTTATCTTTATAATTTATGATACAAATCATTTGATTTACAGAAAACCAATTTGCAAATAAATATTCAGGAAAATATACATTACAAGAAACACCTGCATAATAATCAATACAGAACAATTCTAAATGCACTTTGGTATCCCGGATGGGATCCTGCAACAGGAAAAAAACACATTAGTGGAAAAATTGGTGATTTCTGAGTAAAGTGCATAGTTAGTTAATAGTTTTGTACCAATGTTAATTTCTTAGTTCTGATAATTGTATCATGGTTATATCAGATATTACCATTAGGGGAAGCTGGGTGAAGGACAAACAGAAATTCTCTGTACTATCTTTGAAAATTTTCTGTAAATCTAAAATTATTCCAAAACGAATGTTTTAAAATAAAATTATTGTGCTTTGCCTTTAGAGTGTAACTATGCATTCATATATATGTGTGAGGGTACTTCAAAAAGTTTGGGGAAAAACAGAATTAAAAGATAATACAAATCTTTCCATAAACTTTCGAAGCACCCTTGTACATATACACATACATACAGCATAGGGACAACAGAAATAAAGGAAAGAGACAGTCCAGACCAAAGTGGGGAAGGGAAGAGAGCAAGGAAATCACAAAAAATCAAGCTACTATATTTTTGAACACTACACAAAAGTGCCAGAAAAGGGAGTTTTCTGAAGTTAGAAACATTTTCCTAAAACTCCTGAGAAAGTAAAAATGAGCTTGGACTAAGAAAGTAAACATCTGCTTCGCCATAAACAGACACAGATAAAGCCAGCTGTAAAGTTAACAGAAAACAATATTTCTATCAGGAAGATGCTCTAAGAGTGTTATAAACCATGTACACACACACACTTAGAGTAACAACTGATTTTTTACTCACAGAGAACTCTTTTCTATAATAATAGATCGTCAAAAAACTTTGCTGTTTGAAATCCTGTCATTAAAACTGAAATATCCCTCGTTTGGCTAGAAGATCTAAGTCACCTTAATACAGAGAAACAGCCTCTACTTCCAACCAAGGTGAAAAACTATAGTTTCCAAGACAACAGTACCCTGGGTCCATGTTGCAATTCAGACCTAATGTAGACCTCTTCACATACAGACTTTCTTTTGAGACTGTCAAAAGGCTGCTTCATTTTCATTTCTCCTAAGCACCACCACACTTCCCCAAATTCCTACAATAAATCTAACTTTTGTTTGGTGAGGCATCCCATGTTTCCTCAGGAACGTGGACTCCCTCCTTGCAATGAGCCGGTAAACCTGACTTTCGGGCCGGCCCGTGGCTCACTCGGGAGAGTGCGGTGCTGATAACACCAAGGCCCCGGGTTCAGATCCCATATAGGGATGGCCGGTTCGCTCACTGGCTGAGCGTGGTGCTGACGACACCAAGTCAAGGGTAAAGATCCCCTTACCGGTCATCTTTTAAAAAAAAAAAAAAGAAAAAAAAACCCTGACTTTCTTGGAATACAATTCTGTTTCTGATGGATTTTGGATTATTGAATTAAGAAGCCTGCCTCATACTAGAAGTTAAGGAACTCTAATTTGACATAAAAATGAGGAACAAAAAAAATCAAGTTCAAATCTCATACAAAGTTATTATGAGAGAAAACAGAATAAAGAGCATAACATCATCATCACAGACAATGAAAGGATGCCTGGAAGCTATGATCAAAATAATCACAACTGAGGCCGGCCCATGGCTCACTCAGTAGAGTGCGGTGCTCATAACACCAAGGCCACAGGTTCGGATCCTATATAGGGATGGCCGGTTTGCTCACTAGCTGAGCGTGGTGCTGACAACACCAAGTCAAGGGTTGAGATCCCCTTACCGGTCATCTTTTTTAAAAAAAAAAATAATAATAATAATCACAACTGTAAGTTACTATTTTAAAGCTAGCTAAATGACATTATGAAAATAATACAAGATATGAAAGAACAACATAATTCAAAATGAGAAAAATTCAGAAATTGGGTGTCAGAACTCAGAAGAATTATATATCAAGAAAAAATGAGAAGAAACACAAAAGCTAATAGACACGACAAATTGTGATGCTGTGAAAAACTTGAGCCAATCCTCAGGTTGATGTTTCTCTAGTCATTTTGGTTGGTAGACACTCATTCTCTAATAATTATTCAGGAGCTTTATCAAATGTCGATATCATATCAAGTTTTGGTAACAGTTTATATCCTTTGTACATGAGAATTGGTTTGCTGGATAAAAAATCCTTGACTTAAACTTTTTTCCCTTGAGTATCCTAAATACATTATTCCACTTTCTTACGGCATAAACCTTCACTGTCAAAAAGTTGTGATAATCTAATTTTCTTTCTCATTATGCAAATGTGACAAAACATTAAAATCTGTTTAATCTGGGTTCCTGCCATATTGAATGTTTGAAATAATTCATACTATTTTTCATCAAATCTAAGATGCTCTCAATTTTAAGATGCACCATTATTTTCCGTATTGAAAAAAAAGGAAAAAAAATAATTTCATTTTCAGGTATGTTAAAGTGTGAAAAAATGTGGGTGTTGAAATTTATGGGAGGCTATTGTTTGGGACTAATCTCCCGCACTAGACCTCAGCAGACCAGACCAAACCAGAATGGAGTCACTTGTGCTAAGTGTCATGTCATCCTAAAAGTGGACCAGTTTTCCTAAAAAACAAGAGATTCCAGTCAACCTGAGTCAGCATAATAAGGAAGTCCCCTCTACTTTAACCTTTACAAGGAAAGTATCTTTGTAATGACCAAAGTAACTTTGAAATTTTGTTCAGTTTCTGCTTTCTTCACCACTTTTCTGCCTATTAAGTCAAGCTCCTCTTCTCAGCTCATCAAAATACTCATTCCTTTTTATAGAATGAGGTGCTGCCTGATTCTAGAATCACAAATAAAAGGTAATTAGATCTTTAAACTAAATTTGTCGTAATTTTATCTTTTGACATGAGTCTTAGATAAAATACAGTGTATTCGTTTTCTATTGCTGCATAACACATTGCTATAAACCTAGTGGCTTAAAACAACACAAATTATTAGCTCACAGTTCTGCAAGTCAGAATTTGAGGCACAGCATAGCTGAGTTCTCTGCTCAGGGTCTCACAAGGCTGAAGTTATGGTATCAGCTGTGTTCTGATCTGGAGCTTTGAAGTCTTCTTCCAAGCTCATGCAGGTTACTGACAAATTTAGTTCCCCATAGCTGTATGCCAAGGTCCCCTTCCCCTTGCTGGCTGTTTGCTGGAGGCCACTCTTGGCTCCTAGAGGCCTTTCCTGTTCCTTGCTATACGGCCCCCCTACCCTTTTCAAAGCCAGCAAGGGAGAATCTCTCTCACATTTTCAAAGCCAGCAAGGGAGAATCCCCCCTACACTTTGAATTTCTTTCTCCAGAAAAAGCCCAGCCTCTCTTAAAGGGAAAAAAGCAATACACAAATAAACATATATGTACTAGGAGGTGATAAATGCTAAAAAGAAAATAAAAGAAGGTTACACTTGTTTCTCCGTCTAGAACCCTCTATGCTAGATCTTCACATAGTTCTCATCATCTAGGTTTTAGTTCATATGTTACTTCCTCAAAGAAGCATCCTTGCCTACTGCCTTGGGTTGAATGTCCCCCAAAACTTAATCCCCACTGTAACTGTAGAGGGTGGGAAATCCTATTATGGTAATTAAAAGGTGGAGCTTTGAAAAGGTGATGAGGTTGTAGGACCATGCCATAGTGAATGGTTTAAAAATGGTCATCACGGGCGTGGTTCTGAGGGTTTTAAAAGAAGAGTCTCTCGCTCCTCTCTCCTCTCTCTCTGCCCCCCTCTGTTCTCTCTCTGCTTCCACCATCTTGCAATATGAGGCCCCAGGGTCACTGTTGCCACCACTAAGACCCTCACCAGATGTGGATTTCCTAGCCTCTGAAACTGTAAGCAAATAAATCTTGTTTTCTTTATACCCAGTTCCAGGTATTTTGTTATAAGCAACAGAAACGGACTAATACACCTACTCTATCTAAAATTGTCTCTCTCCTTTCCTCCCCAAGTCTCTTCCTATCTTCTTATCCTCTTATTTTCATCATACCACTTTCTGAAATTATTTTTTCATTTACTTTCTAGTTTTGGCTTCCCATTATGAAATTGACAAAAATCAGGAATTATATTGTATCTGTATTGCTTGATCATTGTCTAATCATTAGGTCCTAATATTTAATAGGCATTCAACAAATATTTAAGAAGTAAAGAAATGGGGAAGAGAAATTAAAGGGAGAGAAACAGAGAAATTGACAGTATCTGAGGGGTGGGCTATCCAAAGATATTTATATTTATTAACTTTAAAATAAAGAGAAAAGACATGGGATAAACTTAGTGGTAGAGCAGAACCTTGAAAGAATAGGATGTAGACCAGGTTCATTTTAATGGTCATGTAGAAACAGTCCACAACAGGATTGAGAAACCTAGATGATGCCATAGGTGAGTGACATGAAGTTTCCAGGTGTTGGAGGTGTACAATTTTGAAACTGTACAAAGGGGAACAAAGTATAATGTAGTTTTGCCTGAACTCTCATCTCTACATGAGAGGAAGCAATTCTAATTAACTAAAAAAATCATACATTACAGAAAATTATATAATGCCCAAATTCAAAGTATATGCTAATTTTTAAATTCCTGTTGATGTTTCTTCAAATACACACTCATATTTAGAATGAAGGAAAAATTCTAATGTTATAGTGTCCAACTAAATGTTGTTTTTCTAAAAAGGGTGACACAGGAGTCAATGGAAAGAGAATTAGATGAGATTAAACATGTGTTCTGGTAATCTGACAGTGATTAGCTCTATGACCTCAACCAAATTACTTACAGTGACTGGAAGCTCCTTTCTCTTACTCATAAAATGAAGGGAGCAAACTGGTTGACCTAATACCCTCTATAGCTCTAAAAATCACATGATTCTATTAAATCCATGACAGTGCTTCACAGGTAGTAAATGCCCCAAATTATTTGTTAAATGTATAACATCTTTAAATGGAATCCCAGACTGGAAATCTGGAGCTGGTACCAGCTGTATTAGTTGGCTTCTGTGGCTTGTAACAAAACACAAAGAACTGGGAGATTTATAAAAAAATGAAACTTATTGCTTACAGTTTCTGAGGCTGGGATGACCAAAGTCCAGGGAACACATCTGGTGAGGGCTTGGGGATGACTTCAGTGACACAGGATACCACATTGTGAAATGGCAAAGCAAGCAGTAACCTCCTCATTCACTCCCTTTTTAAAGCCCTCAGAACCACAGCCCTGACCACCATTATTAATCCATTTACTACTGCAAGGTCCTACAATCCAATCACCTCTTCAAGGCTCCACCTTTCAATTACCATAATAGGATTTCTCACCCTCTTAACAGTTTCCGTAGGGGCTAAGTTTCTAATACATAAATCTTGGGGGATGCAATTCAAGCTTCAATGAGTTTGGGGGGACATTCATTCTACTACATTCTGATCCTGGCCCCCCAAAACTCATGTCCTTTTCACATGCAAATACATTCATTTCATCCTCAAAGTCTTAACTTGTTTCAACTCAAAAGTCCAAAGTTCAAAGACCCATCTGTGAAATCAAAACAAGTTATGTACTTCCGAGATACAATGGTAGGACAGAGTATGTGTCCTCATTCAAAAAGGAAGAAATAGGCCAAAAGAAAGGGATAACAGGTCCCAAACAAGTTCGAAACCCAGCAGGGCAGGCATTAAATCTCAAAGCTGGCGAATCATGTACCTTGACTCCATGTTCGACGTCCAAGTCCTTGGGCAGCTCTGCTCCTGTGGGCTTTCCTGGTCACAGGCCACACTTCAGCTCTCCCAGGCTGGCATTCCACTCTGGTAGCTCCACAAGTCTGGGGTCTCCAAGGAGGTCCCGCTCTCATGGCTCCATTAGGTATGATGCTAATGGAGTTTGGCTGCTGCAACTCTGACCTCACATTTCCACTTGGCATTGCTCTAGGGAAGGCTGTACACAGTAACTCTGCCCCTGCAACAGATCTCTTCCTGGGATCCCCGGCTTTTCCACACATCCTTCAAAATCAGTGTGGAGGGGCCAGCCCGTGGCTCGCTCGGGAGAGTGTGGTGCTGATAACACCAAGGCTGCGGGTTTAAATCTTATATAGGGATGGCCGGTTGGCTCACTGGCTGAGCGTGGTGCTGATAACACCAAGTCAAGGGTTAAGATCCCCTTACTGGTCATCTTTAAAAAAAAAAAAAAAAAAATCAGTGTGGCGGCTCCCAAGCCTCCATAGCTCTGGCATTCTGTGAGCCTGCAAACTTAACACCACACGGACACCGCCAAGGCTTCTAGCTTACATTTTCCAAAGCTGTGGGTCCAGCCACACCTGGGACCAATTTAGCCACAGCTGGAGCAGCCAAAGCAGTTGGGGTGCTGGTGCTGGAAGCAGCTTCCCAGGGTGGCCCTGGGCAGCAAGCTGGTGGAGGGTGCCTCAGGCCTGTTCCCCAAGACCATTCTGTCTGCCCAGGCCTCTGGGCCTGAAATGGAAGAGTTGACCCCAGAGGATTCTGCAATGCCTTCTGGGTCTTTTCCCCTTCTCTTGATAATCCCTTTCTTTTGTACTAATCTTCTCAGCGCCATTGAATTTTTCTCATGAAAATGCTCTCTGTTTCTCTACCACATGGCCAGGCTACAAATTTTCCAAATCTTTACACCTGGCTTCCTTTTAAATTCTGGCTTTACGTCATGCCTTTGTCACCATAACTCAGCTGTTACAAGTAGCCATACAGCTTCCTGAATGCTTTGCTGTTTAGAAATTTCTTCTGCCAAATAATCTGGTTCATAACTCTTAAGTTCCAATTTCCACAAAGTTCTAGGGTATGGACACAATGCAGCCAAGTTCCTTGCCAGTTCATAGCAAAGTTGATCTTTACCCCAGATTCCAATAAGTCCCTTCTCATTTACATCTGAGACCTCCCTAGAGTAGTCTTTATAGTCTGTATTTCCATAAGCATTCTCATCACCATCATTTAACCAATCTCTAAAACATTCCAAACTCTCCCTGGTTTTCTTATCTTCTAAGTTTTCACCAGCATCTAGGCTTTTTCCAGCCTGTTCCTCCAAATTCCTTCAGCCTCTCCTCAACATCCAGTTCCAAAGCTACTTCCACATTTTCAAATACTTGTTATAAGCAACACCCCATTTCTCTGGTACCAATTTTCTGTATTAGACCATTTCTATTGCCTGTAACAAAACAAAGGAACTGGGTGATTTATAAGAAAATGAAATTTATTGCTTAGTTTCTGGGGCTGGGATGTCCAAAGTCCAGGGAACACATCTGGTGAGGGTCTTGGAGGTGACTTCAGTGACACAAGGTATCACATTGTGAAATGGCAAAGCAGAAAGTAACCTCCTCATTCGCTCCCTTTTTAAGGCCCTCAGAACCACAGCCCTGACCACCATTATTAATCCATTCACCACTGCAAGGTCCTACAATCCAATCACCTCTTCAAGACTCCACCTTTTGGGCCGGCCCGTGGCTCACTCGGTAGAGTGCGGTGCTGATAACACCAAGGCCCCGGGTTCGGATCCCTAGAAAAAAAAAAAAAAAAAAGACTCCACCTTTCAATCATCAACCATAATAGGATTTCCCACCCTCTTAACAGTCACAGGAGGGGCTAAGTTTCTAATACCTAAAACTTGGGGGACACAATTCAAGCTTCAATGAGTTTGGAGGGGGACATTCAATCTACTACACCAGCCTTCAGTTTTTTATTTAAAATGTGTTTCCTTTTCTTGCTTTGAGACTCTTTTTTTTTTTTTTTTTTTAAAGATGACCGGTAAGGGGATCTTAACCCTTGACTTGGTGTTGTCAGCACCACGCTCAGCCAGTGAGCGAACCGGCCATCCCTATATGGGATCCGAACCCGGGGCCTTGGTGTTATCAGCACCACACTCTCCCGAGTGAGCCACGGGCCGGCCCGCTTTGAGACTCTTAAGTAGGATTTCCAACGCGATCCCGTCATTTCGCAGGTCACTAGAGTCCTGTATGCTTGGCTGTGGAGCCAGAATCGATGAGTAGCTTCAGTGCTCTGGTTCTAGTTACATCTACCCGGTAGCAGTCTCAAGAGCACCGCCCCCTTCAGCCACCTGCAACACAGCCGGCCCTGCGGCCCCACCCAAACCGGAAACCAGGACGCCCCTGGGGTTGACGGGAAGGCGCTGACCAACGCCGCCCTTCTCCAGACCCGCCCCCTCTGCTGACGCCACCGCCCGCCCCTTAACCCCCACCGTCCCGCCCCCTTCCCTGCCTCCTGGTAGCCGGCGGCGGCGGCGTCTCAGGCGGCCATGGAGGGATTGGAACCGGTGGCTACTCCTCAGGGAGAAGAAGCGTCCTGCTCCTCCTGGGGGACCGGCGGGTGAGAGGACAATGCGAAGGGTGGCTAGCAGGGCCCGGGCTCCGGCTTTCTGCTTCTCCCCCTCGGTCGCCCAGGGAGCGCGCGCGAGGCCGCGGGGCCGAGCAGAGCCGGCCCTGAGAGGCGAGGGTTGCGTGCGGGGTGGGTGTGGCGTCGTGGGCTCGGGCCTCAGAGGCTCCCGGCTTTTCTGAGAAGAAAGTCCACTTCCCGCCCCTTTCAGGGCTTTCTCAGTTCCGGT
Source organism: Galeopterus variegatus (assembly GCF_000696425.1). Classification (NCBI taxonomy): domain Eukaryota; kingdom Metazoa; phylum Chordata; class Mammalia; order Dermoptera; family Cynocephalidae; genus Galeopterus; species Galeopterus variegatus. Next base: position 1,022,732 of record NW_007726229.1, on the reverse strand, counting down.
TGGGGTCCGGCATCCTCCTTCCTCCGGGTCACCAGACCTGGGAGGCTCCTTCCCGTAAAATCAAAGCTACGTGCTCCTTCTTAGAAAACTATTACCAGAGGGAACTTGTTAAGGATGAATCAATGGCAGTCTGTGTACCCTGAGGCCTCTGTTGACTACAGTTTTTAAAAAGATAAAAAAGTAGCTAGGAAAAAAATACTTACTCCCCAGTTACTGTTAAGGTTCTCCTTGACGTCTTTCTTGTCCCTGCATAATTAGGGGGAAAACGTTCATGCTAGGCCCTTACGAATTTCTTGGTTAGTAGTAGTACTTCTTTCAGTCATCTCAAAATTAATAAAGCAGGTAGTTGTATCCTGCCCACTATCAGCATACACTATGTCAAAGATAGAAGTAATGGATGTATTATTTTCAGCTGTGTGAGATTGTACATCAACCTGTAGCTTTTTTGCCAGTTTGAGACTGAAGAGATGATATTGTCTCCCTTTGCCCACACTGCCACATTTACTTGGAAGATATTAGTAGTACAGACAACCTGTCCCCCTTATTTGAGGCATTTTTGATTGTCTTATACATCTTATTATTTTTTGAAATATTCTTGAAATATTACAGTGAGGTAGAACTTTCAGAAAAACAAGTGCCAGTCGCACCATTAAGTGGCAGAGCTGGTTAGAATTTCATTTTTTACTCAAGAGCTTTTCACACCAGACTATATTATAGCCTGCGGTGTAAGGAAGACATCAAGTGAAAATGTGCTAGAGATAAGATAATAGGAAACTGTATAATGAGAGATTTCATTTGTTTTCATATTTTGTTACAATGCCAAAACAGGTTTTATTGTGTATGTCTGCTTTTATTAAATAGATGATCTCTAAGAATTCAGCTATCTTCTAGTTTGACTTTGTAATTGCTAATCAAGAGTTTTTGTAGAAGTTATCCATTTAATTAGCAAGAAGGTGTTATCATTTGATGATACCAATCAGTGTTTTCAAATCCTTTGGCTTAATTTATCAATGCCAGGCCGAGAAAATTTGATTTCAAACATAAATTCCGTGCTATCACTTTGTTTTTAGAATCTTGTATTAGACAATGAGAGCCTTCCAGAAACTAGAATGGGTTGCACTTTTGCCAATATGATTTTTATCTCGGCTGTCACAGTGGCTCAGGCCCAAATGCCACAGACTGAAGGAACCATCTCTGCTTCTCACTGTGTCCTACAAATACCTTTTTTTTAAAATTATTTGTATGCCATGCTGTTAAAAAATTGGTACACAGTGCTATAAATAATAGATTACTGTAATAACTGTGTCTTGTCACCTTAGTATGTCTAGCTAAGTTTTTTTTTTTTTTAATTTCTAAAATTCATTCACTTAGCAGATTTTTTTAGTGCTTCCTTTACGCCTACTATGAGAGGTAGTAGGCAGTATAGTGGTTCAGATCTAGGCTGTGCCATTTACTTATTCTGTGACCTTGGGCAAGTTATTTAAGTTAACTTCTGACAGCCTCAGTTTTTTCCCTCTGTTTACTGGGAATGGCGATAGTGCCTGTCCTATAAGGTTGTTGTGTGAGTTAACTCAGTACATCTAAAGCACTTAAAACAGTGTGTGGCACAGGTCTAGCTATTATTAAATGCCAAGTATGGTTTTAGATTTTTGGAATATAGTACTAAGTCTTTAATGGACTGTGTGTATTACTGAAGGGAGGTGGGGCAGACAATAAACAGTTAATGATAATTGATTTGAAGAAAATATAACAGGTAAATGAGTTAAGCGGTAATCTAAAGATAAGGGAAGCCATTTTATCAATGGAGTGATCAAAAATGATCTGTTAGTATTTGGGGGGTTTTTTTGGTTTTTTTGTTTGTTTGTTTTTAAAAGATGACCGGTAAGGGGATCTCAACCCTTGGCTTGGTGTTGTCAGCACCATGCTCAGCCAGTGAGGCCATCCCTGTATAGGATCCGAACCCGTGGCCTTGGTGTTATCAACACCACACTCCCGAGTGAGCCACAGGCCGGCCCAATCTGTTAGTATTTGTGATGCAGTATTTTAGTAGAGGCTTAAATGATAAGAAGTCAATTATTCTGAGATCTGAAGAGAGAACATTCCAAGTAGAGGGAATAGTGTAAATACTCTGAAGTGAGAACAGGCTTGGCTTCTTGAGGAACAGCAAGCTGGCCAGTGTGGCTTGAAGATAGTAAGCAAGAGGGAGAGTGGTGGGAATTGAAATTGGAGAGGTAATGGGGAGACAGAACATATATGCCCTTTTAAGCATGATAAGGTATTTGAATTTTGTTTTAACAGTAAAAGAAATCCACTGAATGGTAGTTCTAAGTCGGGGAATCGTGTCTGACTACGTTTTAAAATATTTAGGCTGTTATATAGAGAATGAACTAACAGGGAAAGGCAATAGTGAAAGTAGATAGACTGATTAGATCTTTGAATAAGTTCAGGTGAAATGTGATAATGGTTTGGCTTGAGATTGTACTGATTGAAATAATGAAAAGTGATCAGGTGGGCAATCTCTTTTGAAGTTAGAGCTAACAGGTCTCATAGATGGAGAAAATGATATAAGCAAGAAGATTCCTAAATTTCAGGTCCGACTGAGTAAATAGTGATAAACTCCACGGGTCTGAATGAGTTTATGTTGGGAGAGTGTATATACAGAGAAGGTTTATGGGACAAAATTGGTAAAAAGAGAGATCCATCAGAATATATGTAGCAATGATAAAACAGCACCTGAGAATAAAACAACCATCGGAGCTTATTAGCTTAGTTGGTTAGAGCACAGTGTTGATAACACCAAGGTCAAGGGTTCAGATCCCCATACTGACACAAAGAAAAAAAAAAAAACCTCATGGGCTCTGTAATCTTACAAAACACACAGGACAGAGCAAGCAATCCGTGAATTTAATTTCAACACATTTTTGAAATCTAACTAAATTGGTAGGTAATAAAATATATATTTGGTTTGTAAAAACGTGTAGTCACTCATTAATTTGATCCCATGTATAGTCAAATGTTACATTATAGAATGTGAATATCTGATAACCATACTTCCTCATATAAGTTTTTGTTTTTGTTTTTTCCCTAGTACAAATAAAAATTTGTCCATCATGTCAACAGAGTCTGTGGAGATTGATGATGCATTATACAGGTAAGAATCTCATGGAAACTGGAATTTATTTTCCTCCTTCATTATCCCAAGTAATGGAATAGAATATATGAAGATACCATTAAGCCTATGCAGAATTTTGCATATATATCCTAAGAGGTCCTTTCAAGTTAAAAGTAGGGCTTCTGCTTGTTTGGGGGGTTTTGTTTGCTTGTTTACTACGGTCTGAAAGCTTTAATAATATTTAAATCTCAGTGGGTTCATATTGACTCATGATCTAGAACCCAGGACTAAGCACACTGCCCAGGTAGTTGGCAGTTCAGTGGCTAGGCAGGAATCAAAACTATAAGAATCAAAGGATATGACAGAAAAGTCTAGAAAAGGTGCTTATGGTATTAACAATAGGAGATATTGATACTAAGGTGGTATTTTTACATTTCACCCTGAGGCAAAAATCAGTATTGAGGCAGGGTACAACATTCCTTACTGCTTGGATTCTGCCATGGGGCTGCTACATCTTTTTATAGCTAGAAAATTCAGACAGCTAGAAGGATAGGAAAACAGAAAACTATCTCTTTTCTCTGTAATTCAGGCATTTTGATCAAATGAGTATCTTTTAACAGACCAGTTACATAAATTCATTTTTACCTAAAAATTAAAGTATAACTTTTTGGTATCTGATATGTTGAGATACATAAGGTCAGTACTTTAAAAAATATTTCTTCCTAGACACTCCTCAACTTACAGTGGTATTACATCCTGATAAGTTGAAAATGTTGTAAGTCAAAAATGCACTTAATACACCTGACCTACTGAACACCATAGCTTAGCCTAACCTACCTTAAATGTGCTCAGAACACTCAGCCTACGGTTGGGCAAAATCATCCAACACAAAGTCTATTTTATAGTAAAGTGTTAAATATTTCTGCTTCATGTAGTTTGAAGCTCTGAATTAGTGCATAAACATGTAGAATTGTTTTCCCTCTTGATGTATTGGCCTTTTTATCATTATTAAATGACCCTCTTTATCCAGATTTTCTTTGCTCTTAAATCTATTTGTCTGATATTAATATAGCCATTCCAGCTTTCTCTTGATTATTGGTAACATGGTATATCATTCATAACCCTTTTACTTTTTAGCTATTTGTGTATTTAAATTAGGTTTCTTTTAGATAGCATATAGTTGGGCTTTTCTTTTTGTTCAATCTGATTATCTGACTTTTAACTGGAACATGTACACTACTTACATTTAATGTAAAACGTTGCCATTTTGCCATTTGTTTTCTGTTTTGCCTTATCTGCTCCTTGTTACTGTTTTTTCACTTCTTTTTCTTTAATTGAGCATTTTTTTATTCTATTTTATCTTTTTTGTGGGCATATTTCTATACTTCTTTCTTTTGCCTTTTTGTAGTGATCACTTTATGGTTTATAATATACATCTTTAACTTATCACAGTTTATGCTTAAGTAATATTATTTCATTTCCTGTATGGTATAAGACCTTTACAACAGCATTCTTCTATTTATCCTATCCCAGGATTTGAGTTATTGTTGTCTTACATTTTACTTCTACATATGTTATAAACTCATAGCTTATCATTACTATTAGTTTAAGTAGTCAATTATCTTTAAAAGAGATTTTTAAGATAAGAAAAAAGTCTTTGTATTTATCCATATATTTATTTATCATTTCTGATAGTCTCCATTTTTTTATGTAATTTCAGATTTCCATCTAGTATCATTATCCTTCTGCCTAAATGACTTCCTTTAACATTTCTTATATTGAATGTCTGCCAGTAATCAATTCTTTTAACTTTTATATGTCTGAAGAAGTCTTTGTTTTACCTTCTTTTTTAAAAGTATTTTTGATACATATAGAATTTTAGGTTGCCAGTTTTTACTTTCAGTACTTTAAAAGTATTGCGTCACTGTCTTATAGTTTGTACTGTTTCCTGGGTAAAAAGTCAGCTGACGTCCTTCTTTCCTCTGTGCATAATATGATCTATTTTCTCTAGTTACTTTTAATATTTTCTCTTAATCCTTGGTTTTATGATGTGCATTGGTATAGTTTCTTTATATTTCTTGGTTTAGGGTTTGCTCACATTGTGATCTTTTGAATTTATAACATTTGCAGAAAGAGTTTGGCCATTAGTTCTTCACATGTTTTTTGGGTTTTGTTGGGTTTTTTTTTTTTGCCTCTCTCCATCCCCCCACACCTCATGCCCCCAGTCTCTTTCAGGGACTCCAATTTCACATATATTAGGCTAAGTGAAGTTGTCCCGTAGCTCACTTATGCTGTGTTTAGTTTTTCTATTCTTTTTTTCATCCGTGTTTCATTTTGGAAAGTTTCTATTGCTATACCTTTAAGTTCTCTTCTGTACTGTTAAATCTATTATTAATTCCATCCACTGTATTTTTCATCTTGGATTTTGTAGTTTTCATCTCTAGAAGTTTTGCTGCTCATGCTTTCCTCTACTTTCTTGAGCATATAGATTATATTTATAATTGTTTTAATGTCTTCATCTTCTGGTTCTATAATCTGTGTCATTTCTGACTGTGTATCTGTTGATTTATTTTTCTATTCATTATGATTGTGTTTTCCTGCTTTTTATGTATGCCTGATAACTTTTAATGTATGCCAGACATTGTGGATTTTACCTTTTTGGGAGCTGGATAATTTTGGATTTCTTTATTCTCCAGCTTTGTTCAGGGACACAATTAAGTTACTTGGAAACAGTTTGATTCTTTCAAGGCTCACTTTTGAAAAAGCTTTGTTAGGCAGGATCAGAGGATACTTAAGTTTAGGGTTTATTTTTCCCCATGATGGATGTTAACACACTTCTGAATATTTTATCCAATGCCCTTTGTATTATGAGGTCTTCTACTTGGCAGGAAAGGAACATAGACTATTTCCAGCCCTATTTAAACAACAGTGATTGTTCTACCTGTGTCTTTTTCAGGTGGTTCTTTCCTCAGCTTCAGGTTGTTTCTTCATAGATACTCAGTTGTACTTCATAGCTGATCTGTACTAAGCAGAAGACCCAAGAAGATCCCTCTGCAGATCTCTGATGATCTCTTTGTGCATCTTCTGCTCTCTGATACTCTTCTTTCAAATTCTAGCCTCCTTCAATTTACAGCTCTGTCTTTTCAATTCAGGCAGGCTACCAGGTTCTATTTGTATTCCCCTCCCTGCACTGCAGCCTGAAAAGACAGTGGCTAAAAATCATAAGGCTCAGCTCATTTGTTTTTCTTCTCTCGGGGATTATTTTCCTGAGTTGCCTGTTGTCCAGTGTCTGAAATCTGTTGTTTCTTCTGTCCAGTTTTCAGTTGTTTAAGGAGGAGAATAAATTTGTTCCCTATGGCTAGAAGTAGAAGTCTTATGTATATATTATGTATCTCTTATAAGCTATTTTTCATGCCTTTCTTTTCCCTGGCCTAGAAGCCTAGAATGCTTTTCCTTTCTTCATTAATCTTTGAACTCATGTTAATTCTTCAGAATTCAACTTGGATGAATCTCAATTCCATTCCCTCTACTAATAAAGATAATCACATTTTCTGTATTCTGTATTGCAGTACTTCTGTGTGGTACTTAATAATTTAGAATCATTTGATCATCTGTCTCTCCTAGTAGCATGTCACTGGCATTCTGCTAAGTAGTTTATATATTTTATCATACTTAATATATAATTCTCATAATGCCCCATATGAAGTTATTGCTATTATAACTATCATAGTACCCATATGAAGTTGTTCACACAGTGAACCCCAAACCAGTGCCTAGCTTGACATTGGTTTTTTTTTTTTTTTTTTTTTTTTTTTTTTTAAAGATGACCGGTAAGGGGATCTCAACCCTTGGCTTGGTGTTGTCAGCACCACGCTCAGCCAGTGAGCTAACTGGCCATCCCTACATAGGATCCGAACTTGTGGCCTTGGTGTTATCAGCACCACATTCTCCCGATAGAGCCACGGGCCGGCCTGTTATTTTAATAAATATATGCATGCATGATGAAGATAAATGAAGTTCATTCAGAAGGAAGTGATTAGAGTTTTGACAGGGACTCAAGATTATGTCATGTTTGGAATTGGTTAAAGAACTAGAGATTTTTAGCCTAGAGAAAGAAAGAGGACTCTGGAACCTGAATACAATCTTCAAATGTTTGGAGGACTGTCACATGAAAGAGGTATTAGGTGAGTTCTCTGTGACTCCAAGAAGGTAAATTAGGACTAGTGGATGAATATATTCCCTCATGAAAGGGAAAATTTTTAGTAGGCTCTCTAAAAGTAGAGTAAACAGCCTAGGCAATTTCTTTTTACTCACTGCATTCACTAATATGTGGTGTGCCCACTTAATAGAGTGAGCTATAATGTAACAATGCTGGACTTGAAGTTATACTCTCAGTTCTTTAGATTTCTTCTCTTCTGCTTACTAACAGTATGAAACTTCATAGCTTTTAATTGCGAAGTACCTGACATATTGCCTGGCACAAAGTAGGCTAGTTAGTACTATTCCCCTCGGGTGGCTGAACATTGAAAAAAGTAGGTAATTTAGGTGACTGTTGAGAATCTGAGATTATATGATTCTTTGGAAAACCTTGTGTCTTAAGTTTGTTTTGTGCTTCTATAACAGAATACCTAAGACTGGGTAATTTGTAATGAACAGAAATGTATTTGGCTGTTTTGGAGGCTGAGAAGTCCAAGATCAAGGGGCTGCATCTGGTGAAAGCCTTCTTACTGCATCTTCCCATGGCAGAAGGAAAGAAGGGCAAAAGAAGGCAAGAGTGAGAGAGGGCCAGAGGGAACTGAACTCACTTTTATAAGAAACCCACTCCTGCAGTAATCCATTCATGAAGATGGAGCCCTCGTGATTTAAACACCTTCCATTAGGCCCCAGCTCCCAAAACTGTTGCATTGGGGATTAAGTAAGTTTCCAACACATGAACTCTGGGGGTTACATTCAAACCCAGCACCTTGGTTCATATATTTTAGTTTTATTCTTTTAACTGTATGTTCTTGTCACTTATATCATGGTTATTCATTACTTGCCTAAATAATCTTAAAAATAATTCATGAGAAGGATGAGACCAAGATGAAAAACATTTTGAACATAAGAAAAAGAATTCAAGTTCTCTACATAGTAGGGCATAAAAATATTGTTCTTGTTCTTGTGTGCCAATTCATTCCTTTTGTTAAGTCAGCAAATGGTTTTTGTGTGTCTGTGATGTTCCAGGCCCTCTTAGTCACTGGAAATACAGTGGTCCATAAGGCAATGGCCCTGCCTTAAGGAATCTATAATCGCCTAGGAAAAATAAACAAATAGTGAGAATACACTGTGGTAACTGTTACAATAGAGTGATCATAGGGTGCTATGGATGCACATAAGAGATGGTTCAACATTGCCTTGAGAGGGCCGGCCTGGTGGCGCACTGCTACAGTGCGCCGCTTGGGAAGCGCGGCGGCGCTCCCGCCGAGGGTTCGGATCCCACATACAGACCAGGCGCTCACTGGCTGAGTGAGGGGCGGGAGCAACGCTGAGGGTTGCGATCCCGTTGCCGGTCCCGGTCCGGTACGGGCGCGACACTGAGGGTTGCGATCCGTTGCCGGTCACGAAAAAAGACAAAAAGGAGAAAAAAAAAAAACATTGCCTTGAGAAAGGATAAAGGGGATCAAGGAAGCATCATGGGGAATGTAATATATTTTTTTTTAATTGAAACATAACTAACTACATATCAGCGGGGGTACAGCGTTGAATATCAATACCTGTGTGCAATATGTGATGCTCAAATCAGGATAGTTAATATATTCAACATTATACAATGTAATGATTTTTTGTGGCTCTTTATCTTTACCTCTGGTAAGCTCAGTTTTGTTCTCTCCTTTTAAAAATTCAATATATTATGATCATTGTATCAGGGAAAGTACTATATGAGCTGAAACCTAAAAGACCAGTTGGAGCTATTCAGGCATAGAATATTGGGGAAGGGGTATACTTCAAAGGTCCAACAGCTACAGAGAATATACCACACTTGGAGAACTGAAAACCTTTTGTACACCTGGCACATGGAGATTGATGGAGGAATGGCAAAAGATTGGACGAATGAGCTAAGCAAAGACTAACAGTATGAATGGCCTTGTGACTAATATTGAGGTGTTTAGACTTTATCATAAGGCAAATAGGAAACCATTGGGGTATTTATTTGGCCACTAGCTGGTAAGGGGATCCAAAGCATTGACCTTGGTTAAAGCAGTGAGCAAACCGGCCAGCGAATGATTTGAACAGACTTGTACTTCAGAAAGATCATTCATCTTTCTTAGTAGGAAGTTAACAGGTAATATATAAAACTGAAAAAAGTCAAAGAAATAAAAGTATAAACATGTTATTTAGAAATAAAGGGGGTAAATATTATAAGAAATAACTAAAAGAATTGAGAGTGGCTGTCCATGGGGAGTGAGAATTAGAGTAAGAAAGAGTTGGGTCAGGGAACTGACTGTTTTTGTGGGGGTTTTTCCCTCTTATAAACCTTGTGGAATGATTTGACTTTCTTAATCTTCATGTATCTTGACATAGTAGTTAAGAGTATGTATGCTAAGCTAAACTGCCTGGGTTGAATCTTACCTCCACTACTTATGAGTTGCTTAATTTCTATGCACGTAAGTTTTCCTACCTATAAAAATGGGAATAATAATGGAAATTATCTCAGAATTTTTGTGAGGGGAAAACAAGTTGATATAAGTAAATATAAATAAACATTTTTAAAAACATGTGGTACATAATAAAAACTCAGTAAGTATTAACTGTTGTTATTACATGCCAAGCACTGTTTAGGTACTGGGATCCAAGGAGAATAGACAAATTTACAGTTGTAGTGGGAGATTTTTGAAATGTTTTTAGTAACCTAGACAACAAGTAGACAAAAAATCAGAATACGTATAGAAAATTTTATCAACATGATTATTAAAATTAACCTAATGCACATATAAAGAACACTGTATCTTTAACAACTGTAGAGTACACATTCTTTTTAGGAACACATGGAATGTTTGTAAAATTGTTGTAAAATTGACCAAAGAAGTTCTCAAATATTGAAGAGTGAAATCAAATTGTGGTATATGTTCACAATGTGTTTAAGCTAGAAGGTAACATGAAAGATAACTAAAACATTCCCCATAAAATTAGAAATTTAGGGCCGGCCCGGTGGCGCACTCAGTAGAGTGCGGCGCTTGGGAGCGCGGCGGCGCTCCCGCCGTGGGTTCGGATCCCATATAGAGACCGGTCTGCTCACTGGTTGAGCGCGGTGCGGGAGTGACACCGAGGGTTGTGATCCCGTTACCGGTCACGAAAAAAGACAAAAAGGAAAAAAAAAAATTAGAAATTTAAAACTATACTTTTAATTAACACATCAGTCAAAAAATCGTAATTAAAATTGGAAAACAATAAAGTACTGTTATCAAAATTTGGGATGCTTTTAATGTTAACATTTTATATGAGTATTTTAGAAAAGAAAATCTGAAAATTAATAAGCTTTTATTTCAGGTACCTGGAAAAAAGGAAATAGAAGAGTAGGTTTATCAGTGTAGGAATGTGAATTCACTAGACACCAGCGGAGTGATAGCCATGTATGTAAGCAGGCCCTTCTAAAGATCAGGCCTGCATAGCAAGGATGTGAAACTACAGGTACTTTCGTACACTGCCAGAAGGAGAGTAAATTGATACATTCACTTTGGGAAACAGTTTGGCATTATCTGATAAAGTTAAAGATGTACATACTCTTTAAACCCTGCATTTTCCCTCCTAAGTATATACTAGAGAAACAATTGCCCGTGTGCACTGGGAGACATTTCTAAGAATACTCATTGCCCCATTATTCGTAACCCTCTAAAACTACAGCATAGCTGAATTATGGTATATTATTGCAATAGAATGTTTCAATGCAATAGAATGTAACAAATGAAAATTAATGACTAGCTGCATGCAACAGTATGAATAAATCTCATAAATATAATTTTATTCAGAAGAAACAGGACATAGACATTCAAAGTGATTCCATTTATATAAAGTTTAAAAACAGGCAAAACTTAAGTATATTGTTTAGGAATACACAAATAAGGGTAAGACTATGTAAGGCACTGTTTCATACATACCACAGTTGATGTTGAATAAATATTTGATGAGTAAGTGGATGGTTTTTAGTTTCTAAAATACTTGAGTACTGATTTAAAAAGAAAAGCAGTTTTTGAGTATTATTTTAAATGTACAGTATTTTGCTATATTTTGTAGGGAACAAGGAAGGAAATAAAGATAACTTGTATTTATAATGTTTCATCTTTAGATAAGAAACCCCTTTTTTCTGGCTTTTATATTGAATATGAAAAGCTGAAATAGTGGAAATTAAACAAATTTATATATTTTAAACAAACATACATTAAACTTGTGTGTCTGTCTGTCTGTCTTAATTACAAAAGTGAATACAGACAACCTAATGGATTCTGAAATTATTTGTTATTTATACTGATTTTACTTTCAAATGATTCTTATAAGAATTCATTGGAATTTGCATTATCTTCAAGAATAACATCAAGTTTCCTACTGTTCTTTCAGACAAACTCTTACTGTTGACTTTATTAATATATCTGACTTTTGAAAATTGCCAATGTGTATTTTTTTAAACTCCCATCCTGATACTACCTTGTGGCTATTGGGATGCAAAGCTTATTTTAACAAGGTCCTTCATATACTTTACCGGCCTACACATTTAAAATAATGTTCAAAAACTGCTTAATTTTAAGCCATCTGAACTCTAAGAAGAGAACGTTTTTTTTTTGTTTTTTTTTTTTGCCTCAGAAATTCTGTTTGTAGTGAAGTTTTAAAGTGGAGATCGCAGACTCAAAGGCCTGTAGTGGCCACTGAGGTAATAAATGAGAGGAGCAGGAAGGTATGGAACTGTGGCGAGTGTAGGGCGCATGATTCTCCCTGACTAAACAGGGCAACTCCTATTCAACTCCATCTTTCTGTTGCCTTGAGGGAGTGTGGATCATGGTGCCATATCACCTAATTTTTCAAAATATGTCATGTATTTGGCATTTGGTTCAGAAATTTTTAAACTGCAAATCATCCAAAACAAGTCTGGGCAGGATCTAGTTCCCAGGCAGACACCTTTAAGGGATATATAATTTTGATGAAATAATTGTTTTCCATTGTGTTTTGCATATAGTCGACAGAGATACGTTCTTGGAGACACAGCAATGCAGAAGATGGCGAAGTCCCATATTTTCTTAAGTGGTATGGGTGGTCTTGGTTTGGAAATTGGTAAGCAGTATTTTTCATAATTTTATGTGACAATTTTGAGCAACATAAGATAATTTAAAAAATTTAACTCCTTCCCATTGTATTTCCTATAAAGAAAATTAGATCCAGAACCTCGATCAGATTCAGTTTTGATTTTTTCGGCAAGACTATTTTGTGTTACTATTATATTCTTCTTTAAGGAACCAGTGATGACTTTCATTGTTTCTCATTCTGTGATGTTAATAGCTATTAATTATCATTTTCTATATCAATTAATTCATTATGGTAGCACATATACATATATTCTTAAAAACATGTCTGGAAGAATACTGTAAAATGTGATTATCTCGGTGGTGTTATGCAAGTTTTAATTTTTCCTTTTTGTTAATCTGTATTTTCTAACTTTTTTTTTTTTACAGGGAACTTATATTTCTTCAGTAGTAAAAATGTTAAAATTATCTAGTCATCAATGTGACCAAGCTCCATGAGGACGTATCTAATATGCATTCCTAATATCAAGCTATTTCTTTTTCTTTTTTCTTTATAGCAAAGAATCTTGTTCTTGCAGGAATTAAGGTAAGTGAGTAAATGTCGTTCATAAGAAAAATTGTTATGAACTTTCTTTTTTTGCTCATTTGTGGTGGCAATATTGTTTATACTTTGGGTTAGTTATTGTTTTTTCATGTAAAAACAAATTTGTTGTAATGTTCTATTTTCCTTTCTGTAAAAAATTTATGGAAATTTCAGAAATATACAAAAGTAGAAAGAATACTTTAACAAAACCCCATGTGCCCATCACACAGTTTCAATTACCAGCTCATGGACACATTTGTTTTATATATCTTCTTCCCATTCCCCACTGCCCCCAACTGCCAAATTATTTTGATGTAAATTTCAGACATTGTATTATGTCATCCTTAAATATTTTCATATATATCTTTAAAAGATGAAGGTACCTATTGCAAACATACCACAATACCATTTTCACACCTAAAAATTTAACGAGTTCTAAATGTCCCTCATTGTATTAGTTACCTATTGCTGTAAAACAATTTACCCCAAAATTTATTAGCTAAAACAACAACATTTCAACATTTTTATCTCACAGTTTCTGTAGGTCAGGAGTCAGGCATGACTTGGCTATTTCACTATTTGAGGGTCCTCTCATAAGGCTGCAGTCAGAGTATTAGTAGGGCTTACAGTCGTTTTGAAGTTAGGGGGAGGATCTGCTTCCCAAGCTTGCTCACATTGTTGGCAAGATTCAGTTCTTTATGGGTTGTTGGACTGAGGACGTCAAGTCCTTGCCGGTTGTTTACCATAGAGTCACCGTCAGTTCCTTGTTATGTGGCCCTCTCCTTAGAGCGGTTCACAATATGGCAGCTTGCTTCATCATAGTAAGCAAGCAAGAAGACAGGAGAGAGTGAGTGTGTTAACAGGATAAATCATAGTCTTTTATAACCTAATCTCTCAAGGGATGGGGACTGCAAAAAGGCCTCAATACCAGTTAAGTGGGAAGCATTGGGGCCATCTTAAAAGCCTGCCTACCGCAATCATCAAATATCTAGTTAGAGTTCAAATTTTGCCAATTGTCTTAAGAAATTTATTTGAGGCTTGTTTTGTCCTAATCAGGATACAAGTAAAATCCATATACTGAACTTGGTTTCTTTTAATCTATAGGTTTCCGTTCCCTGATTTTTTTTTTTCCTTGCAATTTATTTGTTGAAGAAGCCAATCATTTGTCACATGTACCTCTACCCCTCTATTTCCTTTTAATTGGTAGTTATATTCAAAGAATCAATCAGGAGGCAATGATATTCTGTTGTCCCTCTTTTTGTGATCACTAGCTGTTAATAATCATGCCCTGATTTATTATTTGATTGGGGGCAGCAGTGATATTCTATTATTCCTTCCTCATTTATTAGCTAGAATAATATTTTAGAAAGAAAATTTTCTGTTCATCACATAATTGATTTCACAAAAGTGACAAAAGTACAGATTGTATGTGTACAAAAGGCAGGATAAATACTTGATGTTTTTCACCCTTTATTTACCAGTTTTCAAAATCACTGGTTTCCTATCATCCCCCAACAGTGACCAGTGAACTTGTGTGTGTGCACGTATGTGATGATAAGCTCATGAATTTCAAAACATTTGATGTGTTTTGATATATTATAGTTGTTATTTTTGTTGATGCTCAAATTGTTTCATCTTTGGTTATTGGGACCCTCTTAAAGTTTTTGAGTCTTTTCAGCACAACCCCAGTAGTTTTTGTCACTGATTATAAAGTCTTTTTGGATTTCTTTTCTCTTACTGTAAGGGTCATGGTTTCTAATGACGTTAACCTAATTACTTATTTGCTTTATTCTGTTATATTTTACCTGTATGACATAGTTTCAGAATACCAATTTCAATATTATTAATAGCAATGTACTATTGAAAACAGTTTAAGATTCTTTTTAATCTTTCTTTTGTCCCACCTGAATTTGGCAGACAAATTAACTGCTTTTTTAAATCACTTTAAAGAATTCCTCTGGGTGGTTATGCAACAAATTCAATATACAGTTTAGTCCATTTATTTATTTTGATTTGGATTTTTAAATATTGCTTTATTCATTTTATTTAGTCTTACTGTTACATGAGATTTATATGATTCAAAGTCAAATTTGTATTGGTTAGAGCATAGTATCATAACACCAAAGTCAAGGGTTCGATGCCTGTACCAGCCAGCCACCAAAAAAAAAAAAGATTTAGAAAGCAAAGTATTTTCAGATAAGTCCAGCATTTCTCTACCCTGTTCTCCTTCACTTATTAAGTCACCCCTTTTTTATTTGAGTTATTCTTCATTTGTTTTTAAATATAGGCAAATGCATACATACGTACATGCTTATCTGTTTTTAATGTGTATATGTATTTGTCTCCTCCTCCCTTTCTCAAATAAAATGCCTTACTTTTTATGACTCCACCTTGCTTTATGTGACTATATTGCTTGACAGCATATCCTGGATATTACTCCGTAGTGATAAATATATATTTTATTCTTTTTTCTAGTGCATGGATATACATTGTATGGATGTATCATATACCCAGTTTCCCATTGGTGGATATTTTGAATGTTTCCAGTCTTTTGCTATTAAAAATAAGGCTGTATTTAATACCCTTATACATATGTGCTTTTGTATTTTTCTAAGTGTCTCTTTGGGATAGATTCCTAAAAGTGGGTTGCTGTGTCAAAGGTTAAATTCATTTGTCTTTTTGCTGTTTATTGCCAAATTCCTTTCCATTGAGGTTGAGCAACTTCACATTCCCATGAGAGTGGCTCATTTACCTCAACCTCACCAATAGAGTAGGTTGTCAAACTTGAGATTTATGCCAGTCTAATAAGAAAGAAAAGATATTTCATTGCTGGGCCGGCCCGGTGGCGCAATGGATAGTGCGCCGCTTGGGAAGCGCGGCGGCGCTCCCGCCCGAGGGTTCGGATCCCACATACAGACTGGTTCCCGCTCACTGGCTGAGCGAGGCGCGGGAGCAGCACCAAGGGTTGCGGTCCCGTTGCCGGTCCCGGTCCGGTGCGGGGGCGACACTGAGGGTTGCAATCCGTTGCCGGACACGGAAAAAGACAAAAAAAAAAAAAAAAAAAATATTTCATTCCTGATCAAGGTTGAACATCTTTACGTATTTTCAAGGGCCATCTGCATTTCTTTTTCAGTATACTCCTTATTCATATATCTTGTCTTTTTTCTATAAGCTTTACGGCCTGTGTTATAAGTTACAAATATTTTTTCTTAGTTTGTCAATTACCTTTCTTACTTGGAGCATGGGGTATTTTGAAGTGTTTGTTTATATGAATTTTCTAGATTTTTGTATGTTGATTTTTGTAACATGCTACTTTCATAAACTTAAATTCTGCTACTGACTAATTTCTTTCAATCAATTTATTGGGGTTTCCAGATGTAATAGTAATATCATCTGCATATAGATCTAGTTTTATATTTTTTTCCCAATTCTTATGCCTTTAATTACTTTTTGTTGTCTAATTACATATAATACTTTCAGTACAATGTAGATAGCATTAGAGATAATGAACATCCTTGTCATATTCTTGACTTCATCAGATACTTTTCTCTTTTTTAAAGGCGCTTACAATTCATGATACAGAAAAGTGTCAAGCATGGGATCTAGGAACCAACTTCTTTCTCTGTGAAGATGATGTTGTTAATAAGAGAAACAGGTGAAGATATTTTGATGTATTATAATGTGATTTTTTTTTTCTTTTACTCTCTCAATTACTTAGAATATTTTCTGTGTCCAGAATACCGGTTTAGTCATATTTGTGTAACTCATTACCATAAATTCATACCACCATAGATAAAATAGTATTGGTATAGACTTATTTATTTATATTTGTCAGATTTTTGATACAATAACACTGCTACTTAGAAATGAATTTTTTTGAGATTATTAATGGAAGTCTTTAGTATTGCTAATTATTAAGAAACTTGAGCTTAGAGCTTGGAACTATAAGGGTACACTTTGAGATTATGTGGCTTACTGTGGAATATGACAGTACATTTGAAGATGGTATAGTTATCTGTAAAGATAAGTTTTGGTTTCCTTTCTACAGTTTTTTAAGTTTTCATTGAAATTTTGTAACATGTCGGGTTGCTCATGTCATTAAAGTGTCTACCTTTAAGAGACTGAGTATATTGAACAAAAGAATAGTAAAAATATTTTGGTTTTCTTAGGGCTGAAGCTGTACTTCAACATATTGCTGAACTAAATCCATACGTTCATGTCGCATCATCTTCTGTTCCTTTCAGTGAATCCACAGATCTCACCTTCTTAGATAAATACCAGGTTAGTACTCCTTTTTATGTTAAATGTTTTTGGCAGATTCCAAGGTAAATTGTTAAGTATTAGTATGATATAACTAATTTAACCTAGTGTATTGAGGAGCAGAACAAAAAATTTCAAGTTAAGACTTCTATTAGAATGATACCTTTTAAATGCTTCATTTTAGGGAAGAGGCCTAAGAACTACCAACAAAGCAGTTATATCAGTTGGCTATTTTCACAATATTATGCATGAAAACCTACCCAAAACTCAAGTGGTTTATAGCATCATGCATTTATTTCTTCCTCATGTATCTGAAATCAGGTGGGGTTCAGCTATTCTAGGCTAAACTCAGTTTGGATTGAACTCTGGAGTCTGGGTTTTGCTTCATGTCTATTTTCTGGGACCAGGAAGCCACCCAGGTCATGTTCTCATGGCAATAAAAGACAAAGATAGAAGAAGAAAGATAAAAGGGCAAGTCTAACCACCCAAGCACATTTCAAGTCTCTTTTATGTTACTTCTATTAATGTACTATTGGCCAAAGCAAGTCACATTTTCAAGCCAAAGTCAAGGAGCAGAAAAGTACACTCCTCTTCCTAAAGCCACGGGCAAACAGTATAATTACAGGGGAGTAAAATATACAGATCAGTAAATTAATCTACCATAGGTGACAATTTCTTAAGTAACTACAACAAATTCCCAGCACTTTGACATTCTAAAAGTGACTAGATTGACCAGTTTTTCGTGTGATCAAATTATGCTGTTATACATTTGAAAATCAGTGCCCATTCTGTACTGGGTAACTTAAAATTTGTCCTGCTACAAAACACCTAAAATTGCTAAACAGATTTCCTTTTAAATGATAACCTGAGCTCAAATTAATGTAAGGGAAGTGCTCACAGGCCAAAATGAACAGGTAGCAAAAAGAAAACCAGTGAGCTATTGTGTGTAGTCACTCCTAGGGACCACAGGATGCCTGTCACAGTAACCAAGTTTCTTGTAAATTAATGGTCACACAGAAACAGAAAATGCAGACCTAGGAATACATGAGATAGAAAAATTGAATTGAGACTTCCCCCCTCTTCATAAGCTGGAACATCAGAGAACTACACCCTCAGTGAAAGGGTGGACAAGAACAATCTTTATCAGAATAAGAACCTTGTCTGTTTTCTTTTGAGTTCCGGATGAAAAATAAAGGTCTTCTCTGGAAATTCTTAACCATAGGCCTGCTCTCATAGATTTGGAGGTCAACTTTATAATCATTTGTGGTCTAGAAATTCCCAAGCTGAGAACTTGCCACAATAGTACTACTTTTTATGTTAATACCCTAGAATGCCATTCATAAACAAAACTAAACAAATCTAGAGGAATATACCCTCAACTAGGCAAAGTGTATTCCAATATATAAAGTTCCTTTGAGTTCACAATTCAAAGTAACAAGACAGGAAAAAGCAATTCAACATAATCAAGAGTCAATGGACATAACAAACCAGAATTAAACCTCCAAGAATTTCAGAGAATAGAATTTTTGGATAGAGACTATAAAATATAGATGTTCAAACTGACTGAATCATAAAAGAAGGGATTAAATACGCAATGTAAAAATAAGACTTTTTTAAAAGACCTGGTGAATGTGATAAAGAACCAAGTAAAACTGTTAGAAATAAAATATAGTCTTAAAAATTAAAATATTAGTAGATAGATAAAGTGGATAGATATAGCTGGAATAAGTGTGAGTAAATTGAAAGATAGATCTGAATAAGCATGAGTAAATTACTGAGACTGCAGTACACAGAAATAAGGGAAAATGTAAATGAGAGATTAAAAGAAATGAGAGCTTGAGTAAAAGGTTCAATTTATGAGATTGGACTTCTAGAAAGAGAATGTAAGCAAAAGGCAATATTCAAAGAAATTATGGCTGAGAATTTTCTAGCACTGATAAAACACAAATTCTCAGATTTGATATATGTTGGGTCTAGGGTTTGATTTTGTATTATTTACAAGTTAATAAGTTAGCCTGTTATTGTTTCCTGAATTCTGGCAGAAAACATGAGATTCCTTGGTCAGGGGCTAAGTACTTTATCACTCAGAGCACACCAAAAAGTATAAGCATTATATTGCATTTCCTTTACCCCCCAAAGTTCCACTAGTGCAATGTAGAGGGCTCAGTGCTTCACATGCAGTGGACTGCTTTGGAGAACACTTAGATTGGGGAACCTCCTATTTTATAGCAAGCAGTAAATAAGCTTTCTCTTTGTCCCTGAGGAAGACATTACCTCATCCCTTAAGTCTTTACACAGTAAATATAATCATGAGAAATGGATTTGAGTAAAGAATGGTCAGGGCCTTGCATGGTATACCCAACAAGATGTGTATAAAGAGTGAGAGACTCATGGAGGAAGCACACCATATTCTGAGCTACATAAATAAAACTAAATCCACACCTGGACATGTTCTAGTAAAACTAAGTTATCCATTTCATGGAAACAAGCAGCAAGGAAAGCTCTGGACTGACAGTCTACCTCTGCTTTTGCTACTTGGTGGACAAATGACCTTAAGAAAGTATTTGACCTTTATGAGTCTAAGATCCTTACAATAAAACCTAATTTAAAAATCTTCTCTACTTACCTACAGGGTAATCATAAAGAATTAAAGTAAGCATTGAAAACTATTATTTGCTGTCTTAAATAAGAGAACCTAGTGGTTTCACTAATGACATCATCATAAAGCAGAAGTTTAGTATGTTGTGAATCTGTTGAATCTCAGAAGTAAAAGAAAACTAAGCCACCTAATGCATCTTTTAAACATGTAATTGTCACCCTTTTAAGCTAGCATGAAAATAATATTCTGGTGGCTGTGTTAGTATTTCCATGATAGTAACAGATAAAACAAATCTCCAACTATTTAGAGTACATAAATACCACACAGGAGATTAAGGTTTGCTTCTTAATTATGAAGTCTATGATGTTAATTGAATTTAATGTGGGCAGGTTTCCCCCTGTATATGTTATTTTTACTTTTGCTATTCTGTACTTCTCAAGGTATTAATCTTCCGATGGAATACAATAGGATAGTAATTTTTTTACAAGGATTACAGTGTATCTTTAGAACAATACAAATTGACAGGCTTCTGATTGTTATATATTACCAAAATAATTGTGCATTTTCTAGTCTTTAATTTCTTGTATTCTTAACAGTGTGTAATATTGACTGAGATGAAACTTCCATTGCAGAAGATGATCAATGATTTTTGCCACTCTCATTGCCCTCCAATCAAGGTAATAGTATTGTTTAATAATGCCATGTAGTTAACCAAAGGAAGAACACTTTTGCTATTAGAATTTGTAGCTTCTCAGTGGGTTATATAAGAAACTCTTGGGGCTGGCCCGGTGGCGCACTGGATAAGTGCGCCGCTTGGGAAGCGCGGCGGCGCTCCCACCCGAGGGTTCGGATCCCACATACAGACCGGTTCCCGCTCACTGGCTGAGCGAGGCGCGGGAGCAACACCGAGGGTTGCAATCCCGTTGCCGGTCCCCGGTCCGGTATGGGGGCAACACTGAGGGTTGCGATCCATTGCCGGACACAGAAAAAGACAAAAGACAAAAAAAAAAAAAAAGAAAAAAAGAAACTCTTCTTACATGAGGACAAACACAGTGAGATTTTTCTCTTTGATTTTGGTATTATATTCATTTCCTATTTTTAAAAATAGTACCCACATTTGTTTTATAGATAAAGTGCCAAAACTAAGGAAGGTAGTAGTTAGGAATAGAAAGGATGATAAACTGAATTCATCATCTAACTTTAAATATGGTATGATGGTGGTTTTCAAGATGTACATTGGTTCATTTAATGAATATTCATTGAGGGGCTGGCCAGTCTGCTCAGTTGGTTAGAGCATAGTGTAGTACACCAAGGTGAAAGGTTCAGATCCCTGTCTGAGCCAGCCACCAAAAAAAAAAATTCATTAAACATCTACTATGTAGCAGATACAGTTCTAGTCACTAGGAATGCATTAGTGAACAGGACAGACAAATTTTCTTACTCATAAAAATTACCTTCTGGTAGAGAAATGTACAGTAAACAAGCAAATAAATACTTGATGTATTTTCAAATAGTTTCAAGTCCTATGAAGAAAAAATCTGAGTAAAGAAAAGAGAACAATGTCTGCATGATGTGGGGCCAGTGGCAGTTCTCTTAGATTAGGAGTTTGGGGAAGTCCTCTCTGAGGAGATAACATTTGAATAATGAGAAAGAACCAGTTTTGTAAGGATCTGGGGAAGAGCATTCAAAGCAGTGGGATCAGCAAGTATGAAGACCTGGAAGTGTAAAAATTAGCTTGGTATGTTTGAGGAACAGCAAGAGACAAGTTAGGACCAAAATGGATTTAGATAAAGAGGAGAGGATAGTAGGAGTAAGAGATACCAGAAGATTAGATTTGGAGAAGTAGATAGAGGACTATGTCTTGTGCGATCTGTGAGAATATTTAAGTTTTAAGCCTATGAATTTTGATCTTATTGATATTTTTAAAGGATCGCTCTGGTTTGCTGTAGGGAGAGTAGACTATTTAGTAGCAGTTTTCAAACTGTGGTCAAGGACATGGAGAGTCCCTGAGACCCTTTCAAGGGCTCTACATAGTTAAACTATTTTCATAATATTACTGACATATTATTTGCCTTTTTCATGTTAATTCTCTTATGAAGCATAGTGGAATTTTACAGAATCTATATGATCTGTGGTGATGTGATTGCTCTGATAGCTAATGGAATATGTGTTTGTGTATTCTTGCGTTTTAAATTTTTCTCAGTTTTAATTTCTAACACAGTATATATCAATAGCAGTAACTCACAGAAGTAAAAGCTCTTTGGGTTCTCAATTTTTAAGAGTATGAAGGGGTCATGAAAGAGAACCAAAAGAAAGAGAACTGTGGGATTAGTAGAGTAGAGGCAGCTAGATCAGTTTGCATCTATTGCACTAGTCCAGCTAAGAGATGCTGGTGTCTGACAAAAGAGGTGGGAACAGAAATAGTGAGAAGTCATTGAGTTTGAGGTATCTTTTGTAAAAAAGGCTAGCAGAACTTGTGGATGGGTGGATGGATGTGAGTTGTGAAGGAAAGAGTAATCAAAAATTACTTCTAGATTTTTGTTCAGCATAATTAGATGCACGGTGGTGACATTGTGAACAGGTTTAGATGGGAAAAATCACAATTCTTACCCTGTAATTGAATACAAGTTACTAACTCCACTCCTTTGTTTTTGGGGTCATTTGTTCCTTTGGAAAAAGGAAAAAGCTATTTGTTCTTTTGAGGTAGGCACTTAGCCAAAATGATATTGTGCGATATAGGTGTACTAAAAATTTTTGTATTATGGTATTTACTTAACATATTTACAATCTTTAGATCATTGTGCAGTGGTTTAGATTTTTTTTTTTTTTTCCTTTTTGTCTTTTTTCTTGTCCGGCAACGGATCGCAACCCTCAGTGTCGCGCCTGTACCGGACCGGGACCGGCAATGGGATCGCAACCCTTACCGGACCGGGACCGGCAATGGGATCGCAACCCTTACCGGACCGGGACCGGCAATGGGATCGCAACCCTTACCGGACCGGGACCGGCAATGGGATCGCAACCCTTACCGGACCGGGACCGGCAATGGGATCGCAACCCTTACCGGACCGGGACCGGCAATGGGATCGCAACCCTCGGTGTTGCTCCCACACCTCGCTCAGCCAGTGAGCGGGAACCGGTCTGTACGTGGGATCCGAACCCTCGGCGGGAGCGCCACTGCACTTCCCAAGTGGCGCACTGTAGCAGTGCACCACCGGGCCGGTCCTGGTTTAGAATTTAAGCAGATGAATAAGATGGTAAATTTACAACAGAGCACAGAAGTTCTACAAAGTAATTACACTAGGTTATAAATTAAAATCTTTGTTTATATAATTGATACATATATGTATACTTCAGAATTGTTTTGGAAAGAAATAAATTGTCCTGGAGTTTGCAACTTTTAAATTAAAAAAAGCTAAATTTCTCCTCAGTTTTATGTCTCATAAAAAATTGGTTCATTTGCCCATTTTGATCTGTAAAGGCAATACGATCAGGTGAGAAATGTTGTTCTATTAGCCATTAACTACTTCATAAAATAGGGGTTATAAATTATTTTAATGAGAGATGGTCTTATGCCCAAATATCAATATAGTTTAGTTTTGTTAGAAAAATTCCATTTTATACAGCATCAGCTGCATTATAGAATAAGGATTTCTCTTTTATTAGCAATAGCTCTAAAAATAGCTTTAAGCAAAAAACCATTTCTTTACATATTCTTGGAATGGAGATGATGCGTGTGTCAAAAAATTGCTTTTAATAAAGTATTTATGATTGTGCTTGATAATATAATTTTTACCTTTCACGACTATGATTTGTACTGTCAGTTCCTCAGCTCTTTTTTTTTTATAGAGTGTTCTCAGCTTTTAGCTCTGTTTTATTTTCCCTTAACTCTTCTGCTTTTGGTGAATGGACACTCCATTCTTTTTTTCTAAAATAATAAATAAGAATTCACTGCTAGACCATTAAACCAAGATACCTGTTTCTTATATATTGTGCTTGAATTTTATGAGGACAGAATTTTTATTTAAAAATCATAGAATGTATAGTGACAATACACTGATATTCTAATTTTGTTTCACTAGTATTCATTTGCCAAACACCAAAATTTTTGATTCCTAAAACAATCTATAGACAGTTTATCCTATTCGTAATTTACTTTATGTTCTAAAAGATATATTTAATTATTAAATGTATTTATCATGAAAGGGCCTAAGATGGTTGAGCTGTTTTGTGTTTTGTATTTTTTTTTTCTTTATATAAATTAACAAGCTTGAACTTGCTTTTACCATTTCACAGTTCATCAGTGCAGATATACATGGAATTTGGTCACGGTTGTTTTGTGATTTTGGTGATAAATTTGAAGTTTCAGATACAACAGGAGAAGAACCAAAAGAAATTTTCATTTCAAACATAACGCAAGTATGATTATATTAGTGAACTTTTTAAAATTTTTATTTTAATGTTGAGGTGAATGCTATTTCTAAAAAGATAGTATTAGCAAAATATTATAACATGCAATGCTTTTTTTTTTACAGTGTCATAAGATAATGAGAATGTTTAGTTCATGTCTTGATTGCATTATATTAAAACTAACTTGATATTGGAATATTAATTGTTAAAAGTATTCTGGACTTCTAACATTATTTAATGCTTGATAGATCAATATTTTCTTGTCATAAGTTTTAATTTTAATCTTGTTCTATGCCATGTTCCTTTGGGACATAAGTTGTGATTCATTGTTTACTGAACTGTTTACTGTGTCAGATCATGGATGCACTAAGTATGTCACAAGTCACCTGGCCTAACACTGACTGCGAGAAGAGACACACTTAAGTTATTTTAGACAAAAGCTTTTCTAATCTCTTATATGTCTCTGAGACTTTATTTTTAGTTTAAGAATTAATTAACCTTCATATCACACTCTTCTAATCACACTCTTTCGGTATGTAAGCTTAATTTTTTATTTCCTAAAAGAACTGGAGAAATCATTATGATTCCTTTTCAATACTTTCTTTTTAGCCTAAATAATTACTTTATTTATGCTCTTTTTAGTCAACTTACACTAAAGCCCAAAAGATGCCAAATATAAGGGAATGATAATATACCTTGTCGTAATAGTATTTGTGCTTCTGTCTTTATGCTTTATTTTTAATGCCAGTGTAATGGTGTCTTTCTTGTGCCTGTTTAAGAAAAATTTATTGAAAAATTATTCTGTGTATCTTTTTGCTTACAGAGTTGGTTTATTATTTTACCTGAGTTATTCTTTCAGGCATATTAATGCTTAGTCAACATTTTATTTTCTCTAGTTGGTTTTAGTTTGTCCCTGAGAATAATACACTGTTTGAATAAGCTCCAAAATATGGTATGGATTCTTACTATCTATACTATACTAAAAGATAGTATTGGTATTTTCTTTTATTGAATAGTATAGGAAATAAGCTGATTCTTTACTTTGAAGTGTTGCTCAAGGTGTAAACTATCAATTTCCTGTCTTTAAAATGTCTATCCTCCTTCCTTATATTTTTTTGATCTTCAGAGTGAGGCCTTTTATCTTTTATGCTCACAAAGTTTTTTCTTTTTTTTTTTTTTTTTTAAAAAAGATGACTGGTAAGGGGATCTCAACGCTTGGCTTGGTGTTGTCAACACCACGCTCAGCCAGTGAGCCAAACGGCCATCCCTATATAGGATCCGAACCCATGGCCTTGGTGTTATCAGCACCATACTCTCCCAAATGAGCCATGGGCTGGCCCTCACAAAGTTTTTCTAACATGACTTTAAAACATTAGATAGAGCTGGCTGGATAGCTAACTTGGTAAGAGTGTGCTGCTGTTAACACCAAGGTTAAGGGTGAGTGGGGTGGCAATGAAGTATTCAAGATAGGTAGGTGTTGGTAGGATACACGAGGATACTTCAAAAAGTTCACGAAAAAAATAAAAGATAATATTAATCTTTCCATGAACTTTTTGAAGACTCCTTGTATGTACTTGTTTGATGGCTTGGCTAAAAGGGATGAATGGTGGTGACTGCAGGCAATATAGATTTGTCAGCAAGAATCAAACTGGCCAGCTGCAGGGCTGGCCCGTGGCTCACTTGGGAGAGTGTGGTGCTGATAACACCAAGTCCACGGGTTTGGATCCCCTTACCAGTCATCTTTTAAAAAAGAAAAGAAAACTGGCCAGCTGCCAAAATTAAAAAAAACAACAAAAAACAGATAATTTAGAATGTTTTTTTATAAGTCCCCAAAATCTTTGAATCTGTGAAATATTTGAATTCTGTGGAATTTCTGAACATCTCACACCAAACATTGAAAGTATATTTTCAACATTCGTTTAAAAAAAATAGTAATAAATTGATCATTATTTTGTGACTGTTTTTATTTTAAAGGCTTGCCTTTACTAATGGAGGAGAAGAATGGCTTGGAATTTTGGTTTTGAGAATTTTATGATAACATTGTCATTGTCATGTGTGAGTTTAAAATTTGTATTAAAAGAATACATGATCTTGTTTTTTAATAGATTACTCTTATTTTTAGGGTAATCCCGGCATTGTCACTTGCCTTGAAAACCATCCACACAAACTTGAGACAGGACAGTTCCTAACATTTCGAGAAATTAATGGAATGACAGGCTTAAATGGATCTATACAACAAATAAGTGGTAAGTTGATGTATTTTATTAAGTCATTTATACTTGTTCATTATTCAGCACTATAAAGTTCAGACACTATTCTCAGTGTTGGGAACACAATATCATCTTAGATAGACATGATCATATATTTCTTGGCCCCAAAATATTCAATCCAAGTGAGGACATGTTAAACAGTGATGATATTCTGGGAACTCCAAACTTAGCAAGGAAACCTACCTGGTTTGGGGACAGCTGCAGTGAGGACAGGGTATCTTGATTGAAATCTGAAGATTGCATTGGCTTAGGAAGATCTTGAAAAAAGAATGTTCTGTGCAGAGACAAACCTTAAAAGGCTCAGATGCAAGACAACTCAAGGAACTACAGGACTTGTAATATGACAGGGTGGGCAGGGAGGACTGAGATAGCAGGAGTCTTAAGACATTTAGGAGGAAACTTTGTTATTACATACTGTAACATGTATGTTGCTTACCTACAGGTAAGCAAACATTTCCTACATAGGCAACTTATTCACTTAAGGAGTGCAAGAAAAGGAGTAGGTTTTGGAGAGAAGATAATGAGCACAGTTTAGGCATGTTGAGTGAGATGGCAGTGAAGTTTTCAGATAGCTAAATGTTGGTAGGATATATGAGGGTACTTCAAAAAGTTCGTGAAAAAAAACAGTTGAAAAAATGAATCTTTCCATGAGCTTTTTGAGGACCATTTGTGTGTTCTTGTTTGAGGTGTCAAATGAAAGGGATGAATAGTTGGGACTGCAGGCAAGTTTGCAGATAAGAAGTTGAAGGAGTGTGTTTTTTTTTGTTTGTTTTGTTTTTTCCTTTTTGTCTTTTTTCGTGTCCGGCAACGGACCGCAACCCTCAGTGTCGCTCCCGTACCGGACCGGGACCGGCAACGGGATCGCAATCCTCGGTGCTGCGCCCGCCCCTCGCTCAGCCAGTGAGCGGGAACCGGTCTGTATGTGGGATCCAAACCCTCGGCGGGAGCGCCACCGTGCTCCCAAGCGGCGCACTGTAGCAGTGCACCACTGGAGTGTCGCTCCCGTACCGGACCGGGACCGGCAACGGGATCGCAATCCTCGGTGCTGCGCCCGCCCCTCGCTCAGCCAGTGAGCGGGAACCGGTCTGTATGTGGGATCCAAACCCTCGGCGGGAGCGCCGCCACACTCCCAAGCGGCGCACTGTAGCAGTGCGCCACCGGGCCGGCCCAGGAGTGTGTTTTTTTACTGGACAGGCCCAAAAGAGAGGAGAGGTGCCAAGGCCAGAGGTTTGAGGAGAGTAGGCAATTTAGAAAAGGGAAGGATTATCAGGCATTATATAGGGCTCATTTGAAGTTGGAGATAATGAATTTATAGCAGCATTAATCTGCATAGTTTATGTTTATCCTCCAGCCATGTATAAAAAAAAGAGTTAAAGACAGTGCTAGACAACCTGTAACTCAGCTATATGTCTGTTTACACCTGTTCAGGGGAGAGTGTCTCAGTTTTATCTTTAGGGCATTTGAAAATTATGTGATTAGTGTATAGGCTAATAAATGGAATTACTTTTTTTTTTTTTTTAATGACTGCAAAACATCCTTAGGAGAGAGAAAAATCAGTTCCTATTATGAACTCTTTATAGATTAACAACTCTGGATCCATATATAAGCATCTTTGGTAACAAAACCATTTTATTTTGTTCCCCAACTACAAGTAAATATTGTAAATACATGTTCAGATCGTTGATATTAAAGAATTTGTGTCTGTTTTTGTGAAACTGGATTAGATTAATCATTTAGGATTATCATTTGTTATTTTGGGGTTCATGCACTAGTGAATTGTGGTGATGGATCAGAATCTTGATAGCCTGTATAAAGAGGAGCCACCGGATGTCAGGGAATGAAGATAAAGAAAATCTACATTTTGTACCAGAAAATTCTTTGGTTGGGGTCATGTTGTGGTGTAAGTTTAAATAGAGTGGCTGTTTATGAAGCTTTTTTCCCCTTAACTTTTATTAATTAGTATTTAATGCTCTGAGGAAATTTTCTATGTGAAAAACATTGTTAAATAGCTAAAATAATACATGTTTATATATACACACACACATATATATATTTAAGTAGGGTTAAAAATGTGTCTTTATTCAGACTTCCTCTTCTCTCTAGAGATAACATGAGCTAAGTTTGGTGTTCACTCTGCTGAACTTTTCTGTTTACTTAGTGTATAAGTACTAATTATATAGTAAGTCCTTTATGTGAATCATCTCTCCTTTGCCATTTTCCTGTTGAGCTGTTGATCATTTTCTTAACCACCCTGTGGAACTCCTAATATACAGGCATATTTGCCAGTTTTTTTATGTGACTTGGAAATATTTTTTCTAGTTTGACATTTATCTTTTGAATTTGCTTGTGATTGGTTTTTATCACGCAAATTTCTTTTTTATTTTTATATAATCAAATTTTCAGTCTTTTATGACTATTATTTTGAGTATTACTTAGAAAAGGCTTCCTCACTCCAAGGTTTTTTTTTTTGTCTTTTTCGTGACTGGTAAGGGGATCGCAACCCTTGGTGCAGTGTCGTCCGCACCG
Source organism: Galeopterus variegatus (assembly GCF_000696425.1). Taxonomy (NCBI): domain Eukaryota; kingdom Metazoa; phylum Chordata; class Mammalia; order Dermoptera; family Cynocephalidae; genus Galeopterus; species Galeopterus variegatus. The sequence continues at coordinate 993,703 of NW_007726229.1, read as the reverse complement.
CGCTCAGCCAGTGAGCACACTGGCCGTTCCTATATAGGATCCGAACCCGCAGCTGGAGCGTCGCTGTGCTCCCAGCGCCGCACTCTCCCGAGTGCGCCACAGGGTCGGCCCCTCACTCCAAGGTTTTAAAGGAATTTTTTCCCCATGCTTTTATCTGAATATTTTAGCATCTTTTTGTCATTTAAAACTTTTATTCATTTGGAATAGATATTTTCCCAGATGGCTTTTTTTACCAAAATATTTATTGAATAATCCTATCTTTTTCTCACCACTTTTACTGTGTCCCTTGTATACTTGTGTCTATTTCTGAATTCCCTAATGTATTCCATTTGTCTATTCATGAGCCAGTATCATACTATATTAATTATCATGATATCAATGTATTATTGGGGCTTTAGAATATATTTAATATCTAAAAATGAGTAATTCCATTACTCATTTTTTTCTAACTTTTCTTGGTTGTTTTTAAGTTCTGAAGTACACATTGGAAAAAATACTCTGTTAGGCTCCCCAGACTCCCACTGCCTCCCATTTAAAAAAAAAAAAAAAAAAAAAAGATGAGAATCTTTTTAATTTCATAAATTAGGGAGAATTTACATCTTTATGACAATAAGTCTCCATATTTAAACATTAGTATCTCTGTGTAATGGTTTTCTTATTTTCTTTCTTCTAGTGGTATCACCATTTTCTTTTAGCATTGGTGATACTACAGAACTGGAACCATATTTACATGGAGGCATAGCTGTCCAAGTTAAAACTCCCAAAACATTTTGCTTTGTAAGTATTTTTTTTCTGTTTAAAAAATATATTTTTACAGAAAAAGATGGCAGAAGAGCAAAAATTAGTAAAATACTTATTTAACTAAACAATTAATTTAAAGGCTAAACAGATTGTTTTTTTAATTTGCACCCACTTTTAGGAAAATGGAATCAATCTGAGGAAATAAACTGATATCAACGAAAACCTATAGCTGGAATATCGTAGTTAGAATATCTTCTATAGCTAGAATACCACATGCATGTAATTGAGGTATATGAGTATATATGAAAGGAACTATACCTTCCTGAATCATCAAAGAGTTAATCTTATAATCTGTTTCATAAGAGATAAAATGAGTATGTTTGCAAAAGATTTAGCAAGGGTTGTTTTGCTTTATTATTCAAGTGTTAAATTTTTTAAAAAATAAAAGGAATATTTTTTATCATACTTATTAATACAGGTTTTTAAATTTTAATTTAGTTTTTTAAATTTCAAAAAAAAGTGTATATGTTGGAAATATCAAATAATTCCTATAGACTCCTGGCAATTGAAAGGAAAATATAAGTAGCTTAATGGAGAGAATGTAGAGACTGCTTGTGTCAGGGAACTAAGGAATCTCATGCTGCTTAAATCCTTAGGCCACTTCTCAGCATAAGCTGTCTTAATATTTCTGTTTTTGTTTTTTAATTTTTGCATGTTCTCAAGGTTTTAACTTGATTGCCTGTTTTTTTCCAGAGCTGTTAACAGCTATAGTCCTCTACAAGATTTTGTTCAAGCCAAAGTTAGAACAAAACAAGAAATTAAAATAGTACATCAAGTCAGATCTGCCCCTGCATACCTCCTTGTGCCCTGTCCCCAATTTTAAATTTTTATTGGATAGTTTATGCTTCAAATAATTTCAGATAGGGTGAGTGTTTGGGGGTTATTGTTTTTCTGGTTTTTGTTTGTTTTGCCTTTATGGTCTTTGCTCCACACAGAAAATCTTAACTATGAGTATCTATTCAAGTCTTATCAGGCATTACAAGTCTTGATAACCTGGTATCAGAAAAATATGGTAGCTTTTAGATTAAAACAGTAAATTTTTTTTTGAGTATACAGATCTTTTCTCTAATTTTTCCTAAATTTACTATGTGGAGCAGGTTGTTTTATTGCTTTTAACATTTTTTGTAAGTATGGTAATAAGGGAGAATGGTAGCTATTTTATCTTTCGATTAAACCATAGCAGCCCAATCTTATGTATTTCAGAACTTTGAGAGAGATTCATTGCTTTTAAAAGTTCAGTGACATATATAACAGTATATTTTGTCAAGTAGTCACTCACATGCTCTGAAGTGATTTTTTTTTTTTTTTTCTATTAGGAAACATTGGAGAGGCAGATAAAACATCCAAAGTACCTTATTGCGGATTTTAGCAAACCTGAGGTAAGTAAACACTTTGCAGGTTTGAGAGGCAGCAGGGTGGGGCATGGGAATTGTGAGTATAAAGTTAAAATGGAGTTACCTTGTATATACCTTGTTGTTAGGTTTCCTTAACAAAGATTATACAGACATATGTAAAGTTGACTCCCAAGGATTTAAACAGGAATTTGTATTATGGAAAAAAATGTTAGAATAACAGGAAAAAGTTTTACTTTTATAATGATTTGCTATCTTTGATAGTTAAAAGATGATTTCAGTAACTTATACAAAGATGATCATGTTAAAAGATTTTCTGACTCATACAGAGTTTTATATAATACCTATTTCTTACCCCCCAAAAACATCCTTAAGCATATATTATTCTTTTAAATCACTGGATGTATTTCTGTAGCGGTAAATTTATTTGTGATAAAGAAGGAATTAACAGTTTCAAAATTTGTAAATGTTAATAAGGAAAAAGGATTAGGTGATCTTGTACAAATGTCTTGTTACTGTTGTTGAAATTATATTACTATAAGTTTCACATGGATGGCCTAGTAAACACTAGTCATACCACCTGGAATTAAAACTAGGAGCTATTGCTTTATGGCACCAAAGTTATTTAATGTCTCTAAGCTTTAGCTTTCTCATCTGTTAGAGATAAAAATAGTATTAATTGTGTTAGTATTAATAGTGTTAATTGTGAAGATAAATAATGTTTTAAAAACATTTAGCACAGTGCTCGGCACATATTAAGGACTCAGTAAATGTTGGCCAATTTTTAACCTTCTGAATAGGCACCTTTACAGATTCACGCAGCTATGCTTGCCTTGGACCAGTTTCAGGAGAACTGCAGTCGCAAGCCAAATATTGGGTAATGTTTTTTGTTTAAAAATAACTATTTTTCTTTTTTATAGAAGTAATATTTCAGAAAGTATAGTTTTGTTTTGTTTTTAAGTAACTAAGCCCCTTGTAATTGCAATACCAATAGATATACCAAATTATATAAATATTTACTGTGACTTTCTTGTCTTTTTCCTGGTGGGAGTAAAAAAATGGGTTTGCAAAAATGGAATCACACTAAATGTGAATTTTCCCATTTTGAAATCTTTAAAAGCTGCAAGTTTTTAACACAGAGAAAACCCTGAGAATTATTGAATTGTTAACCCACGATATTTTTTTTTTTTACCTTCTAGCCAATTAAGTCAGAGTACTATTGCAAAAGCCTTGTATATTTAAGCTAAATCTTATTTATACATTGTCTTGAGGTGAACGTGATTTTGAAGCATTGTATTTATAAGCTAGTTACCTTTAAATCAGTGAAACACTTTGTGCTACCTGTTGGCAAAATTCCACATTCTTTTGTACATTTCTTAAATTTTAGTTTTCAATATGACCTACTGTTTATGGCAGTTGACAGAATTGAAGTTGAGTGCTTTTTTTAAAATCATAGATGCCAACAAGATTCAGAAGAGCTGTTGAAACTAGCAACGTCTATAAGTGAAACCTTGGAAGAAAAGGTGAATATTCAAAGTTATGACCATCAGAAGATTTGTTTATAACATATAACTATTCTAAATATTAATAATCTCTTATCCTTCAAATCCCAGCTTTACTACTATTGACTCTCTGACATTAGGCAAGTTATTCACTTTGTTCTGCTTCAGTTTATAAGTCTATAAAATGGGGTTAACCTACCTCACAGGATTGCTGTGAACATTAAATGATTTAATTTTATAAAGCACTTAGAATACTATGTGATATATGTTAATTACTATTTGCTGCTGCTGCTTTTATATCATTAGTATTAGTATTATTTTTCTTTATCATTCTGTTCTAATTTACTCGATTTGTTAACTCGCTAAACTCACTGTATAGAAGTCATCAACTTTCCTGTAAATCACTTCTTTTATGCATTATAAATTCACATCTCTTAGTTCCATTTTGTGTATCAGATTTGGACTTGAACATAATGGTTTTTTCATGTTATGATTTCAGTGTCTGCCAGCCAACAGTTTCATTTTAGCAGCTGTCAGCATAGCAGTATTTGTGCAGTTATTTGAAAATTTTATTGTTTTTGTTTTTATTTTATATAAATGAGGGAGGAATGAAAGTCTTAACATAAGTGGTAAGAAGCTTTCATTTCACGTCATATAATTAAAACAAAAAATAAATATTAAAAGCAATGAATCACTAGTCATAAATGAAAGACCTTTTATTGAGTATTCAGTGGTTTGAGAAAAAAATGTATGAAAGCTAGAAATAGATTGTTGAAGTCTGTGATCAAACTGAAGGATGTGATTATTAGGGATTTATCAGGCTTATTGAGATAATTTATATAAAGTAAATCTCAACTTTTTTCAGTCTACAGTTAGTTATACAAAATTCTGTACACAGTGTATTTAAAGTGTACAATCATGTATCCACCACCACAGTCAAGATATAAAACATTTTCATAATGCCAAAAAGTTCTCTTCTGCCCCCTTATAATTATCTCCCCAGCCTGCATCCAAACGCAGGCAGCCACCACAGTTTTGCCTTTTCCAGAATGTCATATAAATGGAATCATATGGTATGCAGCCTTTTGAGTCTGGCTTCTTTCACTAAGTATGATGAATTTGAGTTTTTATCCATGTTTTTGCACATTCGTTCCTTTTTCCATGTTGTTGCATGTTCATTCCATTTCATTGCTGAGTAGTATTCCATTGTGTAGATGTATCACAGTTTGTCCCTCCACCAGTTGATGGGCATACATGGGTTGTTTCCATTTTGAGCAATCATAAAGTTGCTACAAATATTGCAATAGATTTTGATGTAGGCATATATTTTCATTTCTCTTTTATAGATACCTAGAAATGTATTACAGAATCATATGATAGATATATGTTTAATGTTATAAGAAACTGCCCAAACTATTTTGCAAAGTAGCTGTACCATTTTGCATTCCCACCAGAAATGTAGGAGTTTCAGTTGCTGTGCGTCTCTTCAGCAGTTCGTATTGTCCATTTGTTTGATTTTAACCATTTTAATGTTGTGTAATCATATCTCTTTGTAGTTTTAATTTAAATTTCACTAATGATTTTGAGCATCTTTTTACATCTATCTTCTTTGATAAACTGACTTTTCAAATCTTTGCCTGTTTTTTAAGTAGGTTTTTTACTTTCTTATTTATTGAGAGAGTTCTTTATATATTTTGGATATGAGTCCTTTATCAGATATAGATTTTACAAATATTCTCTTAAGTTCAATTTATCAATTTTTCTTTTCATGGTTTGTTCCTAAGAAGTTTTTTTTAACCCTATGTCACAAAGCTCTTCTCCTGTGTTTTCTTTTTCTTTTTTTTTTTTTTCTTTATTTGGGGGGAGGCTGGCTGGGGCGGGAATCCAAACCCTCTACCTTGGATCTTCTTTGATAAACTGACTTTTCAAATCTTTGCCTGTTTTTTAAGTAGGTTTTTTACTTTCTTATTTATTGAGAGAGTTCTTTATATATTTTGGATATGAGTCCTTTATCAGATATAGATTTTACAAATATTCTCTTAAGTTCAATTTATCAATTTTTCTTTTCATGGTTTGTTCCTAAGAAGTTTTTTTTAACCCTATGTCACAAAGCTCTTCTCCTGTGTTTTCTTTTTCTTTTTTTTTTTTTTCTTTATTTGGGGGGAGGCTGGCTGGTGCGGGAATCCAAACCCTCTACCTTGGTGTTATGATACCACACTGTAACCAACTCAACGAACCGGCCAGTCCAGTTTTTTGTTGTTGTTGTTTCTTCTCCTTTGTTTTCATTTGGAAGTTTTATAATTTTGTAGTTTTGTAAGTTCATTTTTGTATACTGTGCAAAATACAGATCAAGTGTGCATGACTATATACTAATTTTGTGTATAGTTTTGTAGATTTTTTAGTTCATTTTTATATATGCAAAGTATAGATCAAGGTTAATTTTTTTATATATGAATGTCTAGTAATTCTCGCCCAATTTGTTGAAAAGACTATTCTTTCCTTATTGTAATATCTTGGCCTCTTTGTCAACAACTGAACGAATATGTGTAAGTCTATTTCTGAACCCTATATTATCTTCATGTTGATTGTTTCTATCCTTTTGCTAGTACTATCTATCCTGTCTTGATTACTGTAGGATTTTATATTATGTATTGTAATCAGGTTTAGTCTCTATTATGTTTCCCAGAAAGGGCTCAGAATTATGGTATTCCCTGAGTTTTTGTATATTTTAAATTTTTTCTAAACCCTTCATACTAGAAAGCCAGTTTGACTGGATATAAAATTCTAAGCTCTTGCTTTCTTCTGTGGTATCTTGCCATGTGTTTTGCTGTTGAGAAATAAGATGCCAGCCTAATTATCTTACTCTTATCTTACTCTTATAAGTAATCTGGTCTTACTGCTTTGAGGCCCTGTATATTTTGTCTTCATCTGTAAAGTCTGATAGTTTTAACACTGTAAACCCATTTTGATATGTAGATACACATTTTCTTTTATTTACTTTTTTCCCTTTTCAGGGGATGGGTGGGGGGGGGTGGATCATTTCTGTTTTTACTTTTTAAATTTTGATTCAAGGTTTGCTGTTGTTTTTTTCCCTCACATCTCCAAGTGTTTGTTAAGAATATAATTCACTCAGTCAAATTTCCTAACTTGTGATTAGTTTGGGGGAAAGGCATTTTCAGTAGCTGAAATGTTTGGACTCTGATTTTCCGTTTTCTTGTTACATGGTAGACTGATTTTTTTAGCTTATTTTTTGGACAGGGTGTAAGGGTTTTGGGTGCTTCTTAGATTCTTACTTCTGTAACACTCTCTTCTGTCAGAGTACTGAAAAGGAGTTTCTTTAATGAATGGCTTTTTTTTGGTGGGGAGATGTTGGTGTGTCTGATTGATGTTTTTGATTTCTGCCAAATCCTTAACTTCCCTCTCTTTAACCTTTACTATCAAAGAGGTCTCCCCTTTTCTATTTACATTTATTCTCCAGAGAAGTTCTTTTGCTACAGCCAGTGCTAAGGTCTGCCAGATTTCATACCTGTGTTCAGTACTTCTTGCACTTAGTGTGGGACTTTTTTTTTCTCAGGATGATTTTTGACTGTGTTTTGTCACCATTAGGCCTTTCACTCTCTTTACTGTGGTCTCTTAATAATTACTGCTCTCTGTGCAAGCTGTGGCAGTGTGAAGTCCAGAGATAGCTCCGCTGGAGTTAGGTATCTGTTTCTCTGCTTACAAATAATTTGAAGTTTATAATATTCTCCATTCCTAATAATGCTGAAACTCTGTCACTGTTTTATTTCTCCTCAGTGGCTATACATGAGTTTTGGAGATTGTGTGGGGAAATTTATATTTAGGCTGCTATCATTATCCTAGGACAGCCAAAAATTCCCAAGATTTGGATATTTGGGATATTTGGATATCTGTTTACTAAAAAATAATAGAATCTTGGGCAATAGTGTAACCTAATGATAAGAATAAAGTTGTATTGTGAAGTTAGATTTGGGGGGGGTTCAGATCCTGGCTTCACCACTTAACTAGCTACAAAATCTTGAGTAAATCGCATAATTTTTCAAAGTTTTTGTTTTCTCACTTGTATAATAGAAGTTATATTTCCTAGATTTATTTTGAAGATTATGTAAAGACTTAATATGCAGCTTTGCACTGTGGGTGTTCATTCATACTAACTACTACTTATTATTCTCATCATTGTTTTAAATATTATTGCTACCAACAATATCTCTTCATTCAAAAATGGTACAACTTGAATCAAATTATAATGCATCTGGGCCGGCCTGTGGCTCACTCGGTAGAGTGCGGTGCTGATAACACCAAGGCCACGGGTTCGGATCCCATATAGGGATGGCCGGTTCGCTCACTGGCTGAGCGTGGCGCTGACAACACCAAGTCGAGGGTTAAGATCCCCTTACCGGTCTTAAAAAAAAAAAAAAATTATAATGCATCTGAGTTGGGCCGTCCCGGTGGCGCACTGCTACAGTGCGCCGCCTGGGAAAGCGCGGTGGCGCTCCCGCTGAGGGTTCGGATCCCATATACAGACCGGTTCCCGCTCACTGGCTGAGCGAGGGGCGGGTGCAGCACCGAGGGTAGCGATCCTGTTGCCAGTCCCGGTCCGGTACGGGCGCGACACTGAGGGTTGCGGTCCATTGCCGGACACGGGGGAAAAAAAAAAAAAGATAATGCATCTGAGTTGACTGGTAAGTAGTTTAAAATAATGAGATACAGAAAATTGAAATTGAAGGGTGGAAGAGTGAGTAGATATTAACCATTTTTTATCACAGAAATTTTTGAGAATGTAATAAAAATCCTTTCCTATCTTTAAATGCACAAGAACTGTTATTTTACATATTAGTTCAGGAGATTAATTGACCCCCTCCCCATTTGAAGCTTTAAGGTTACTGATATTGAAAGAATAGAGAAGTCAGAACTCCTGAAAAGATCTTTGTCACAAATAAGAAATTGTGCTAAAAACAATAGCTCTAAAATCCATTTCTCCAATATTTTCTTAAAAATACTAATAATTTTTATTTTGAGAAACAAAAGTTCAGTTTTTAAGTATGACAATTAAGAATTTTATCTCTTTAACAATGTGTTGCCTGATTTTTCGTCACAATTTTACTTTTTATTTACCGAGTTTTTTTCCATAGTTTTTATTAACAAACTTTTAAAAAATTCTGGTTGTTTTTAAATATGACTGACATCACAGAACTGTTCTTTAACAAAAACTATAAATGGTAGATATTCTAGTAAATTCTAAATGATGCCCTAAGGTAACGTAGAGTCAGAAAGAGAAAATGGGCAGGTACTTATGAAGGGAAACACTGCTTAAAGTAATATGCAAAAAGTACTTTTGTTGTGAGATAGGGACTTAAAAAGCTATTGAGTATTTGGGACTTGAAAGCTATTTAGTAGGCAAGTTGAGTAGCTTTTTTAGAACTTAAGTTCTAATAATTCTCACATTTAGTCATTGAAATTTTAAGTGTATTGTGTGAGTGCTGTTGATGCTGTTGTCTTTTATGGCTTGTGTTTTAGCCTGAAGTAAATGCTGACATTGTACGTTGGCTCTCTTGGACTGCTCGAGGCTTTTTACCCCCACTTGCTGCAGCAGTAGGAGGTGTTGCCAGCCAGGAAGTATTGAAAGCTGTGACAGGAAAGTTTTCTCCATTGTGCCAGTGGGTTAGTCCTGAATTTTAACATTTCTCTACATTTAAGGTTGAATTCTTCACTCATAAAATGAATTTGTGTTATGTATCATAATGTAGTATTAATTAATGTATTAGAAAAGCAACCTTAAAATATTTTTTTATGCATGAAAGAGATGTGAGTAGTAAGCCTCCAAAACTTAATTCTGTAATTGATACAAGCAAGATTATGTATTGGGGCTCATGTTATATAACCCAAAGTTGCCTTCTTGTATGTACAAGGGGTCTTCAAAAAGTTCCTGGAAAAATTCATATCTTTTAATTCAATTTTCCACGAACTTTTTGAACTGTCCTCATATTCATATTTCCCCAGTTGTGAGAGTAAGGGAATAAATTTTCTATCCTTGTAGTTAGTTGTTCTCCAATATTATTAGCTTAGCATTCTTGGGTTCTCAGGACTCTTGAACTTGTTCCATGAAATCTTTTGCCATCCTGAATCTTCAGGTCTCCTTCCTAGGTATAAACTTATAAAGGTGGAGAACATGGGTATGGTACAAGTTTAAGAACTTATATAAGGTAAAAACATAAGATGAAATAAAACCCCTCATTTTTGTTACCTTCTGGCAATCACTCTTTCTGGTATCACTGGACACTCTTCAGGCCCTTTTTTTCTTAAACACTTTAAATATTTTCAATATAACATTCTTATTTTTATATATTTATTTTAAAGTACCCATGTAATGCTATTTTGCTGCTGAATTATTTATTTTAATGCAGAAAACAAATACATTAGTAAAAGTCTGGTTTACATACAAGTTAGCATTATGGGAAATATAAATTAATTATGTTATTAATATAAATTCTGTGTTGTTATAATTAAATATATAACCATGTGGTCATGTTCAAATTTAGCCACATAAGTTACTTAAGAAAATGAGAATGAGGCCCCATTCTTTTTTCTTTAATTTAAACTAATTCTGTTTGGTATTTTTTTAAATGCTGACATTGGGCCTTCCTAGATCATTTTCTCTATAGTGTATGTAGTTTTTTGTTTTGTTTTATTTTTTGGCGGCCGGCTGGTATGGGGATCTGAACTCCTGACCTTGGTGTTATAACACCATGCTCTAACCCATTGAGCTAACCAGCCAGCCCTTACTTTATAGATGACATATAGTATATCCAAACTGGAAAATAAATATAGACTAGGTACTTTCTTCTCAAAACGTAATCAGTTTATTTATTCAAATGTAGCTGAAATTGAATGGGGCTTCCAAAGTTTTGGGGGTAGGGGGGTTTATAGCCAACCAGTACAACCTTGAACTTGGTGTTATTAGCACCATGCTCTAACCAAGTGAACTACCTGGCCAGCCCCCAAAGTTTTTATGTAGTTATGAAAAATAGATTTGGAGAAGATATTTCCTTTTTTTTTTTTTTTTCTTTTTTAAGATCAGACTATATCATCTATAGAGTAGCTCAGTGACATGAATCATATTATTTATTTTTTAACATCCTTCAAGTTTATCATTGCTTTAATGAGAGAATATAGGAGTGTTATTGTATTTTTTGAAATATTACTCTGAATTGGCATTTTTTATCATTTCCCGTAATTATTATTAAATTATATAGAAGAACTTTTTCTAGTAATTTAAGTTTTATATATATAATATATTGTGTTTTTAATCTTTTACTTTAAGTTATATCTTGAAGCAGCAGATATTGTGGAATTCCTAGACAAACCTGAATGTGAAGAATTTCTCCCACGGTAATACTGAAATTTCTGTTTTTTTTCTTAGTTGTGTGTTTATAAGAGGCAAGTAGATTAAAAGAGTTTTTGTGTAAACATGCATTTGTTTCAGATGTCTTTTCTCCTAACTCATTTATATCTGCAGTTGTTTCCTTACTTAAGGGTCATGTTAAGTGATAATGTAATGCCATCTCTTTACCACTTAATAAATATGAATATATGTATATAATGTTTTAAATTGTACACCATGAGAATGGTTAGCATTCAAACTACCATAATGATGTTAGATGGAAAAAATTGCTATCTGTGATTATCATATCAGTCATTCTTCACCTCTCTGGGTCATAAATTTCTGAGAATCTGATACAAGTTCACAGATTCATTCTCCCTAAAATACACATAACCCAAAATTCTGCCTTCAGTTTAAGTGGGTTAACAACTCCAAAGCCCATTCATAGGTTGCTCTAAGAACTTTTCTTTAAAAGCCTGGCTTAGAAAAAAATCATTTCTAGATATATTAAAGTCACCCCCACTTAAATCATGTGGACTTACATTATTAAGTTAATTGGAAAAAGGAAAAACCGATTTCTTATAGAACCTTTTCTCTTTCAAGTAAGACAGTTCAGCTGATAGGTTGAGGGAAACTGTTAGAGAGTACATTTTGGTCAAAGACAGACTGCATATACAATGGTGGTCCCATAAGATTATAATAGAGCAGAAAAATTCCAATCATCTGGTGACATCGTAGCCGTAAAATCGTAGCAGTTACTTTACCTTTTTATAAATTTAGTGTAATCTAAGTGCACAGTGTTTATAAAGTCTATGGTAGTGTACAGTAATGTCATGTGCCTTCACATTCACTCTCTAATCATGCACTGACTTACCCAGAGCAACTTCCAATCCTTCAAGTCCTCTTCATGGTAAGTACCCTCTGTACGTGTACCATTTTTTATCTTTTATACTGTTTTTACTGTACCTTTTCTATGTTTACATACAAAAATATTACCATTGTGTTATAATTTCCTATGGTATTCAGTACAGTAACATGCTGTACAGGTTTGTAGCCTAGGAGCAACAGCTATATCATATAGCCTAGGTGTATAGTAGGCTGTACCATCTAGGTTTGTGTAAGTATACTCTATGATGTTCACATAACAACGAAATTACCTAACAACCCATTTCTTGAGAATGTATACATATTATTAAACAACACATGACTGTGCAACATTAAATTGGTTAATGATAATTAAACTAATCCTAGCAATGTTTTTTATGCTCTTATGTTCTCTTGGTATGTGTTGCTTTCTTAAGTGGAGATAGGTATGATGCCTTACGAGCCTGCATTGGAGACACTTTGTGTCAGAAGCTACAAAATTTGAATATCTTCTTAGTAAGTATGAATAATGATGGAAAAAATAAGTACATTCAAACTGCTATTATATATCATTGAGTTAATTTATTAAAGCAAATTTGAGTCTAAATGAATAGAGTCTTAGTGAGTAGTTGTGACAGAGAGCATATGACCTATGAAGCTGAAAATATTTACTGTCTGGCCCTTTGCAGAAAAAGTTTGCAATACATTTTAAAATTAAAATATGAGAATGGTAGTTTTGAACATTAAGTGATTTTCTAGAAATATATTAAAAAATAGGAGTTTTTTTTACTTTTTGTTTCTCACTAAGCGAAGGACAATACCTCAAAATGTTCATGGAAAAATAGAATTGAAAGATAATATGAATCTTTCCATTAACTTTTTGAAGTACCCTCATATGCATGTATTCTTTCTTAAATGTCTTAGAACATTGGCAGGGAAGTTTTCTACAATAGCATAAAACTCCTTTCCCTGCCATTTATATATTTTTTTATTTTTATTATAATCAGTCCTGAAAATACTGCTTTTTTTTAGTAATCATTTTTTAAATATTGTTTTGAAAATCAGCTATTGCTGAACTTTTACGTGCATATGGAATCTACTACTATCAGTTTTTATTTAACAGTTTTACTTAAAACGATCATAGGGAAGTCTTAGAATAGTCCTGTCCGTCAACTGAGTTTTGAGAAATATATGAAAGTAAGGAATGTTGTACTAATTAAAATGTTGTACTAGTCTTTTGTGCTGTTTGTTTCTGTCATACATTAAAAAATGAGCTCAGTGTTTGGCTTTCATTTGGAATGTTTAAATATCTTCTGTTATAGGAATTGTAAATATGTTTTTCTTTATTTGGTTTATACTTTTTTTAATTGAGACACTTATAATTGCATAATAAACATACAAAATATTTTTAAGTGAAATGAGCCACAGATGGTTATGTTATTTTTTAAAATGTGTATTTATTATAACTCAGCATTTGAAGAATATTAAGGTGAAATTTCTCCTCAGTAAGTAGACATTCTAGTTTTTTTAAATCTGATATATATTATTTTTCTCCTCCATAGGTAGGATGTGGAGCCATAGGCTGTGAAATGTTAAAAAATTTTGCTTTACTTGGTGTTGGTACAAGCAAAGAGAAGGGAATGGTAAGATAAAAATTCTTAAAAGTTTATATTTCTGTTGTTGCCGTTTTTTGAATTGTATTTGACTGCATATCAATTTTTGAGGCTAGAGCATAAAACTAGAAATTGGGAGATTCTGATTCTCCTCTGACCACTTTTCAAAAGATATGTGGCCTTGTGGCAAATTGCTTTAATTTTCTGCCTCTGACTTTTTTTCTGTAGTACTATGACACTGAAATCTGTGTTACCTAATAACGTTATTGTGAAGATCAAATGTGAAAGGGCTTTGCACACTATAAAACACATTATTATTGTTGTTATTTCCGTTAGATACTATTTACTGTTGTTAAATGAGTCTTTAAGATGAGAGAAGCTAACATTAGAAAGTTGCAGAGTACTCAGATACAATTTCAATTGGTGAATATCAAAAGTAGTGAGTATAATATAGACTTTGGTGTACAGTTTAAATTCTTAAGCCTGTCAATGTGACCATGTCATATACTTAAATAAAAATATATTTTATTGCTGCTATTTTGCCTTTTAAGATGTAAACTAGCTTCCATTAGTGATTTCATAGATTTATCATGGTGATTAATGGAATGACTAGTTAAAAATGACTAAAATTTATATGATACTTCAAATTTTATGGTTTATTAAACTTGGCTTATTGTTCTACATAAAAAGGGTCACTCATTACTATCATAGTTACAGGCAGATATTTTACATTTATATTACTCCTCCTCAGCATTTCCAAAATTGTGTTCCATAGACCGCTATTAGTACTGGTGGTTTTAAAAGGTATTCCTAAAAAAAAATTCTTGGTTTCATTAAGTTTGGGAATCATCTGAATATCCTTAACTCCTTGGGAAATTAGGATGCCTATCAGCATATAAAGATCAGGAAAAGAACTGTAGTGAATAAACCTGCTGACTTCAGATAACAAAAGAAAGGAATTTAATGTGGACGGACCCCTACCCTACTGCAAACATAGACTTACTGTGTAAATTTTTTTTTAAATGTTTACTATGTAGTCAAGTTGGAAAGAAAAGTCCACAGGTTCCAGGAACAAAGACAGAAATTAAATCCTGAGCTGAAAGCCTTGGTGACTCACAAATGTCTTCATACTGAATGTCTATCCAAAATATTAAGTAAAAATGAAAGTCACTCATGAGAAGTTTAAACTCAGAGCATGGACTGTGCTGGTGTATGGGGTCCAAAATTATGTCATGTAAAAACTTCAAACAGGCTAGCTGGTTAGCTCAATTGGTTAGAGCACGGTGCTGATAACACTAAGGTCCAGGGTTCATTCCCTGTACTGGCCAGCCACCAAATATTGAAATAAAATAAATTTTAAAAAATAAAAATTTCAAGCAGAAAAATGCGTATAACAAATTTAGGAACATTGAAACCTACAAAGCTCTGATTAAAGCAAATGTTAAGCTTCATTAATGGTGATACTTTCACACCCAGAACACATAGGACTATACAGAAAAAATCACCAGTT
Source organism: Galeopterus variegatus (assembly GCF_000696425.1). NCBI lineage: Eukaryota > Metazoa > Chordata > Mammalia > Dermoptera > Cynocephalidae > Galeopterus > Galeopterus variegatus. The sequence goes on along the minus strand of NW_007726229.1, from coordinate 978,662 downwards.
ATTCAAGGCGATTCACATTACAAATGACAATCCTCTTTGTTAGTATAGCGGTGAGTAAAAAAAGAGAGAGAAAAGAAATGACAGTCTACTGGAAAGAAGGAACCACCTCATAGAAGATCAATTCCCTAAGAACTATAGATAATAAAAGTGCTACTGCTAATAGAAAAATCTACAGATAATAGAACAAACTTTAAAGTTAAAAATGATCGAAGATAAAGAGGAATAGAAGCATGAGGAAGAATACAAGGCACTGAAATTTTTACAAAAAGCAAAATAAGAATTGGTGTATAATCAGTAACCTTAAAATTCAGATATAAATGAAGTGAGAAATGACAAATAGAAGTTAAATGTAAGTACCCAGAATGTACTGCAGAAAGATATCTTTTTTTAATGAAAGAGGATGCATTAGCAAGTTTAAACGTAATTCCATTAGAATTTCCAAAGAGAATAAAGATTATGGAGAAGAGGCAGTATATCCCAAGGATAATGACAGAAGTTCCCAGAATTGAAGAAAGTCAAGTGTGTTCAGATTGAAAAGGTAAACTAGTCCCAAGCAAATCAAAGCCAGAGATAAAAAGAGATTGCGTAATAGACTTCTCATTGGTAATAAATGCCAGAAGATAATGGAAGCATATCTTCATTGTGCAAGGGAGAATTCCTTCGACCTAGATTTCTATACTCAGCTAAATTATCTTTCACGAGGGAAGGCAAAGTAAAGCTATCTGACAAGTAAAATGAAAAGATTGACTCTTCTTGGTTCCTACTGAAAGAATATTAGATAATGTGAGCAGTGCATGAAGGGTAAACAGAAGCATTTGTCAACATTCTTAGATCTAAATAAGCATTGATTTTTAAAACCTTTAATTAAATGTAACTAAAATGTTATTGTTATCATTAAAAATAGAAAGGCGAGTTCCAAGTTATAGTACATTTGTTCTCAAATTGTTCAGTAGGAAGATAGAAATTTTAATTAATTTTAGATCTTAAGTCACATGTGCATGTTAGAATTTTGAGCATAACCACGTAAAAATAGACATTTGACTTCCAAACCAGTTATTGGTGGTGGGGGGATGAGAGCAGGGGGTAGTAATCAAGAAAGCTTAATCAATCTAGTAGGAGGCAAAAATGGGGGAGATAAAGAGCATGGTGGAAAAATACTTTGTATCAATAATCACAATAATTATGAATTATTAGGCTTTCTTGTTAAAAGACATTTTCTGTTTAGCATTTTTTAAAAATTTAAACAGGTACCTTCTAACATAATTATACAGAAGTGTTGAAAATATCAGGGAAATACCAGCTAAAAGAAAGTTAATATGTTTGTGAACACCAGTCAACATCTAATAATTGTAACAGTCTAAGAAATACTACATCTAGTCAAATTTTGTTTAAAAATGCTAGTTTAAGTGGCAAATGGGTTTTGAATACTCTCCAGATTGCCTTGAATCTGTTTAGTTTCTTCTTGCATCCTTTCGAATGAGAGTCTGCAAACTTTTTCTTAAAGGACCAGATTGCAAATATTTAGGCTTGCAGACCATAGATCTCTGTCACAACTACTCATCTCTACCCTTAAAGCATAAAAATAGCCATAGACAATACTTAAACAAATGGTGTGACACTTCCAATAAAAGCTTTGTTTACAAAAACAGGCAGCTTGCACTGTAGTTTGTAGACCTCTGCTTTAGCCAAAGTTTCTATCAGATTGAAACATGTAAGCATTCTTCCCAAATCAGTTGAGGTTAAGAATAAATATCAGAAAAGATATTTTCTAAATTCAGAAAGAAGAGCTAGCTCTTCTATGGGTAATCTATTACATAGTTCTAAAAGGCAATAGTGATGTTTTAGCCTTTGTTTAGTTATAAATTAGAAAAAGTTTTGAACAGGAATTGAAATTCTGTTCAACTGTACTTTTGATGTGATCCTGTGCTAAGCATTAATTAGAATGAAATGTAAATATAAAAGAGTAGTATTGGTAACCATTTTGGAATATTTGTATTGCTATAACCTTTACCAGCCAAAATAATTTAGAGTAATTTGTGAGGCTTGTTTTAGTCATACTGAGAAAAGCAAAATAGATTAATATGTATTTGTTATATAATTTCAGCCATTTTCTTTTTTTGATATTAGATTACAGTTACAGATCCTGACTTGATAGAAAAATCTAACTTAAATAGACAGTTCCTATTTCGTCCTCATCACATACAGGTATGTTGCTATTCTGTTTCAAATGTAAATCATATTGTTATAAAAAGAAGAGTTTCCTTTTTATATACTGATTGAACAAGTATAATACATTTTTTGTTAGCATTTCTCTAATTATCAAATAGTGGGAATGACAGAAGGGAAAATATATAATTATTTTTAATGCAAAAAAAAAAAATCGGTTTTTCCATTGATTTTGGATATTAAAATCTGAATTGTGAAACATGGGCAGGATTTTTTTCATTTTGTAATCACCAAGGTGTGATTACTTAATTTTAGAAAGTAAGTGTCCAGAAACAAGTTCTCTAAGTTGAAGTTTTGATAGATCACAAATTTGATTTTTTTTTTTTTTTTTTTTTTTTTTTTTCTTTGTTACAAAACAGGTAAATTTCAGCACTTAGAATTTTTGTGCTCTTTTGATGTTTGACTATTGAACATCCCTTTTTATTGTAAAATAATGCTTGTTCTCAATCTTCTTTTTTATAGAGATCAAAATATTTAGGTCAGGAAAAGCAGCAGTTTTAGTCAAGCATATTTGGTTTTATTTTAGAAATTTTTTTTTCCCTTTAGTGTTCAATAACTCATTGACAATCTTAGTAAACTAAGCTTAGGAATGTTATGAATAGAGAGTAACTAATGCAGGTGGCATAGTTAACCCAGTTGCTTCACTTATCCAAATATAAAGGACAAAGTAACAGGGTCTCTCGTGAACTAAAATATGTCAAAATTTATTCACTTAATTTTGTGCATTTTACTTACAGAAAAACTTTATAAAGACCTATTGATTCTTATCTGGGTTCTAGCAAAGTTTCTTATTTTTTTGTACGCTAAGAACACTGAAAAGTGAAACATATCAGCCTAACAATGTGAGAAGAGACAGAAGTACCATTGAAACTAGATGCATGAATTCAAACACAATTGTGTAGAAAGTCACAGTGAACTTTGATAACACCTGAAATTACACCAAATGATCTAGTAATGATCACTAAATCTTTAAGAATGAATGAATTATACGAGGCTACTTCAAAAAGAAAGATTTGTATGACCTTTTAATTCTATTTTTTTAATGAACTTTTTGAAGTACCCTCATATTGAGGGTATAGTAGTCACTCCTTATCCATAATTGCGCTTTCTCCGCTTTCTGCAGTTTCAGTTACCCATGGTCACCCACGGTCCAAAAATGAGTATAGTACAATAAGATATTATTAGTTATTGTTGTTAATGTCTTACTCTGTGCCTAACTTATAAATTAAACTTTATCATATGTACGTGTGTGTGTATGAATAACCATAGTATGTGTAAGTTTTGGTACTATTTGCAGTTTCAGGCATCCATTGTGAGTCTTAGAATATATATGTATCCCTTGAGTAAGGCGGGACTACTGTACTCTTTTTTTATAAAACTAAAACATAAGTAATAATTTCTGAAAATATTTCTATCCAGAAATAGTGACAATTTTAAAAGATTTCAGTACCAAAGCGTTAAACTCCCATACCTTTAAGAGCTTATTTTTTGCAGTCTGGATTTTCAGTATTTTACCAAATAAGTTTTGGTGGGGGTTTTTTGTACTTTCCAAGTCAAACATCATTACTAGGAGAAATATATACTTGTAATTGGACTCATAACTGTTATTTTAAGAGCTCTAAAGCACTTAGCTATGAAATTGAGTTTGTTTAGATTTTTATTAATAGTGTGTCAATTATTCAGACTAATGTGCGTTCTTTTTTTTCCTTTTTTTTAAAAATGTGTATTCTTAAATGTAGTTTGGCTACAATGAATGTAATTTCCACAAACCAAAAACGAAAATTGGTCTCATTACTTTACTGTCACCTTGTGTATATATTTCAGATTGCTAGGAATATGTAAGTTCAATTACAGCCCATTTTTTTTGTTTAACACTTATTCCTTCTGTTTTTATTTGTGTTAAGAAACCTAAAAGCTATACTGCTGCTGATGCTACTCTCAAAATAAATCCTCAACTAAAGATAAATGCACACCTGAACAAAGTATGTCCGGCCACTGAGACCATTTACAGTGATGAGTTCTATACTAAACAAGATATAATTATTACAGCATTAGATAATGTGGAAGCCAGGAGATATGTAGACAGGTATGTTCTTGAAATTCAGGTTCATAAATAATCTTTTCTTTTCACTCTTATTTTCCACACCTCATTATTGAAAAGTCACTGAGTGTCTGGTTATTCTTTATGTTCCTATTGTAGTACTCCCCAATCACAAACCCTTTGATGATTTCCCATTATACTTAGAATAAAATTCAAAATCTGTAACATAGCCTACATGTTTTCATGGAGTACCACCTGTCCACCACTCCAGTTTAAAGTTTACCTGATCCTCTCCGGCTCCCCTTATTCTAGCTACACGTGCCTTCTTTCGGTTCTTATAAGGCCTTCAGTATTCTTTTACTTCCAGGACTTGTACACACTATTCTTCAGCTTCAGCAAGTTCTGTGTTTCTGGCTCTAAAACGCTTGATCCCAGATCTACCTACCTACTTTTTACCTAGTTTAGTTTTTTTTTTCCTAATTATCTTTCTTCAAACAGACTTTCTCTTTAACCTCCAAACTCTAGAGTAGATTGCCCTATGGTAATCTTTCACAGCACTCTATACTTTTTCCTTCGTGGCACTTAATCTCATTGATATGTATGTATATTTAATGTTGGTTTCCTTCTAAATCATTCATCCAGAGACTGTTTATTTTTCATCACTGTATCCTCAATCCTCAACACATGGTGTCATTCAGTAAATATTTGTTAAATAAGTAGATGAGTGAATGACTATAGATGTATATATCTTACATGCTCTTTCTTACATATTTATATGACTACTTAATGTTAGAGTGCTAGAGCAGATATATTAAAAAGGAAAATTTACCAATTGAGAAATGTGTCAAAAAGGTTGTAATCTTGGGCAGAAGAAAAAAGAAAAAACTTTAAGAAATTAAAGGGTGCAGAATATAGGTATTGTAAGTATTGAGAAAGAAGATTGATATTGTCGAGAATAAACATTGAGAAGATACAGTGGAGTAGAACTTGTAGTCAGAAAATAACCAAAGAAATAGAAAGTAAGAGAAGAAAGGGTAACACGGTCAAGAATTAACCTGCAGGTAAAAGTTACCAAAGACCAAGATTTGTTAATAGTAGAGAGAGGAAACAGTTACTAGGTTGTGCAATAGAATTTGGGTGTATGGGATACAGAAATGTGAGGGGTACAGAAATGATTAATGGGCTGTTTGGCAGTACTTTATCAGTTTCCTAAAATATTACACTCAAAGTGAGATGGTCAACACGTTGAGATGGTCAGTAGAAAGTTAGGATATCCTTTGCTTACATTGCTGTTGCTGACTTTTACATTTTTTACCTATTATCTTTCCAAATAGTCGTTGCTTAGCAAATCTACGGCCTCTCTTAGATTCTGGAACAATGGGCACTAAGGGACACACTGAAGTTATTGTGCCTCATTTGACTGAATCTTACAATAGTCATGTAAGTAAATCAATATTTTGCAGTAAATGTCTGGTGTCTTTATATCTCATACTTTTTTTTTGTCTATCAATCACGGATTTGATTGACCTTTCCTAATTCATCTGTTTCTGCCCTGACAGTGATGTTCTTACATATGCGCGTGTATGTTTAAAAAATGTAATTGAACCTATTTTTTTTTCTAATCGTCAAAGTTTTGTGTCTGGTCTTTCTGGAGTGTTACTCTTGTGCTTACTATTTATTTCTCAGAACTGCTTGTTTGTTTTTTAACAACCTTTAAGTTCGCTTGATAACAACAATTAAACTATTAGATTGAGAATAGAGCTATCAACAAAGACAAAATTATATTCACTTGCTGTTCTTCTGATGTTGTTATGTTAGACATTAGCTGGCTTATAAAGAATAAAGAAAGCAAGTCTAATTAGTATGTAGTCATGTCTTAGTGTTGTTTATGCTCATTTAGGAGTTTGTATCCATAGCATTCATCATTAGAAATACCTGTGAAACTTGATAAAAATACAAATACTGGAGACCCACCCGAAATCTTATTGGAGAATCAGATTTTTCATCAGTGAGACCAAGCCATCTATTATAGGCATATTTTTTATATAGATGATATAGATATAACTTTTTAACCCCTACAGGTAATTTTGAGATACTGCCAAAGTTGAAACCACTGGTCTAGAAAAAATAATTATAGGCTTTATAATTTAAAAAAGGTCAACCCATGTTAAAAAAATTGAAAGAATAATATTTTACAAGTATAAGTATCCCTTTATTTAATGGATATGTTTGGTTTAGTAAAATTTAATTTTTATGAAGTTTGTTTTCCCACATGCACTCACTAAATCAGAAGTTTATATATATAATGAAAATATTATAATGGGCTAAATTGACAAATTTAATTTGAAGGAGATTAGATGGAGAAAATCATGATGTTCTGGGTGTCATATTGGAAGGTTTTCAAAGTAGGGAATGTTATAAAATTCTAACAATTCTCCTTGATTCTCTCATTCTACTATATCTTCCCCATATCTTCTCCTAAATCTTCTGACTTCACACTTATAAAAGCCAGAATTTAATACTCTTCTGGCTTCTTTCTTTGACTTACAGAATATTTAGTGGTGTTTCATAGGTCAACAAACTAAAATATAAATCTCTAAGTAAAAAGAGATAAGATGAGTCATTTCAGATTGGGTAAATCAATAAGCCTAAGCTAAATGTACCCTGTAATAGAATATGGATTTCTTCAGTGGTACTTCATCCACATGAGACAGTTTATGCATTTACCATTTATTTAATATGTACTTTCTGCAAGAAGCTGTACTAAGCATTGAGGATATATGATCCCTACACCCCAATTTTTTTCTCCACAGAGAAACTTATGGTATGATAAGCACTATATTGGGACTGTACCAGGGATTCTTGAATTACTTTCTGAAATAGGGAGCGTCATACAGTTTTAAATATCACCTTGATTCTTGAAAAAAAAATGAATTATATGTGATGATCTGCTATGAGTACTACATGGTATACTAGTTGAGTGCACAGGTGATAAATGATAATAGAGTTCATGTTTGTGATTACATTGCTATTAACAAATAGATTGTGTCAAAAAAATAACTTTTCCTCTTATTGCCTAGGGAAGAGAATATTCAAAATGTATGATTGGATTTTATTTATTTATTTTGGGGTTGGGGTTTTATTTATGGTGTTAAAACTCAAAAGTAAATTCAGTCAATAAAAATTTGTCGTTGCTTCTCTTAAGTATCTGTTCTCATACTTTTTTTAAATTAGCGAGATCCCCCAGAAGAGGAAATACCATTTTGTACTCTAAAATCCTTTCCAGCTGCTATTGAACATACTATACAGTGGGCAAGAGATAAGGTAAAAGTTCCTTTTTAAGGAATTTGTTTTCTTTGAAGTTGGAGAGAAGATATTTCCAAATTTAAGCAGACATATATTTGTAATTTTTTTTTTCTTATCCCTTATAGTTTGAAAGTTCTTTTTCCCACAAGCCTTCTTTGTTTAACAAATTTTGGCAAACTCATCAGTCTGCAGAAGAAGTCTTACAGGTAAAAACCAATACATTTTAATACAAACCTAACACTTCATGTCAGTGTAGTCTTATTTTCAAGTTACCTACAAGTGATTTACTTTACCTTCATAAAGATTATAACATTATTATTGTACATAAAAGGTGAAATGTTAATCAGCAATCTTGAAATTAAGTCACAAGTGGTCCTTCTTTTTTTAGTTTTGCTAAACTGTATGAACGTGTCAATATTTGACTCTGGCCCACAAAACAGCAATTCATCATATTCTAATAAGGATATGATGATAATGATAGGAGAGCTACAATAATAAAAGGGCTTGTTAAGCTCCTTGGGAAAAAAATTGAGGTAAGATCTAGTGAAAATTTCATGAGTGGACAGTAATCTCTCAGACTTAAGGCAATTTCTTGTTTCTTTTAATCTTTTTTTTTTTTTAGAATACAGACGATCTATTATTTTTAGCTTTGGAGGCCATGACATAATTATTGAGATCAAAGTAGAGAAAAATAGAATTTTGAATCCTTTTTATTATTGTTTTTATGGAGGCATAGTTGATTATACATATCTGTGGGGTACAGAGTTGAATATCAATACCTGTGTGCAATATGTGATGCTCAAATCAGGGTAATTACACAATTACACAATATAATTACAGGTATTATACTTAACATTACACAATATAATCATTTTTCATGGCCGTTTACCAATTCCTTCTTTACCACACTAAAAAGGTCAACTTTTTAGTATCAAAAGCTATTCTTTGCACTTCTTATAGTAAGCTCATATACTCATAACTTATATGAGTTCAAACTTATATAACTTCAAAGTTAAAATTTCATGAGCTATCTCCTCTCATTTCCCTCTTCCAAAAAAAAAAAAAAAAAAAAACCAGTCACACGTTGCTTAAACACCAGAAACGTTCTGAGAAATGCATCCTTCGGTGATTTCCTTGTGTGAATATCAGCGTGTGCTTACACAAACCTATATGGTATACCCATTATAATTTTATGGGACCACTGTCATATATGTGGTCCATTGTTGGCCAAAATTGTTATGCTATGCATGACTGTGAAAGAAAAGGAAGAGGGAGAAGAGAAAGTCAAGGACAAGGAGCTTGAGGTGAAAAAGTAAAATAAAATCAGAAAACACGTGAGAGCTGGCTCTTCAAACTTTGGCTAATACTTTTTTCGGGGGGTGTGTTTTTGATTGAAAGGGTATTCTTTTTTTGTTTTTTTTCCCCCATTGTAGAAGATACAAAACGGACACAGTTTAGAAGGCTGTTTTCAAGTTATTAAGTTACTTAGCCGAAGACCTCGAAGTTGGTCCCAATGTGTAGAATTAGCAAGATTAAAGTTTGAAAAATATTTTAGCCATAAGGTAGGTATGCATTATGAAACATTAAGAATAAGTATGACCTTGGTTCTTTTAGTTATTACCAAATTATTTCATTGACCTGAAATGTCTACTCTTTCTTTTGGTAAGCTTTTCAGATATAAGCAATAAGTTAAGTGAGAACAAATGCTGGGTACACAGCTCATTTCTCTTTGATTGTTACTGATTAAAGAATGTATTTAAACTCCACTCATTGACTTGTCACTTATGCATTTAACTGGTCCCTTCCTTCTGTGCACAAAATTGGGTTTTAGATAGGGTTTCCCTTTAGAGAACCTAGTATATTTCATCTCCAGTCTAAAAGAAGTTTGTTCATAGTAGAAGCAAGAGACAGAAAATAGAGATATTCACTCAATCAGAAGTTTCTTTTTAGAATTTTGCCTTTTCCACCCATATCTGATAATCACATTTTGTGTATTTTTCCTCATCTGTAAAATGGGAATAATAAATTGATACCTAAATAAGGTAGTGTTGAGGATTATATGAGTTAATACTTGTAAAGCATTTAAGAACAGAGCCTGGCACATAAATAATCACTAAATATTAGCAGTTATTTTTACCTCCAATTACATACAGTTGCTAGAATGCGTCCTGCACTCTCTTTAGTCTCCCCCCTCTTTAGGCTCTTATCTATCAAAATATAAAGTAAGTTTATCATTTTAGAAAATCTTTTGATTACACTTTTCCATTTTTCTTCCTTCTTGGAAAAGTGGTCTAAACTCAGGTTGCCACTTAGTCACCCAGCAAATGTGACTACTTTCCCCATTACTATTCAAAGTGTTCTTACCATGATTATCAGTGACCTCTTTGTTTCAAAACAAAGAACTCTTTTTAGTTCTTACTTTCTGTGGCGGGTTTTAAAAACTTTTTTATACTATGGAAAAAATTCAGCCATACAAGTGTAGAGGAAATAGTATAATGAATCCCGCTATAATCATTATTTACTTATCACCCAGGTTTAGCAGGTATCAACTAATACGTAATCTTGTTTCGTTTATATCCCCACACATTCTTACCCCCCAGATGATTTTGAAGCAAATCTCAAACATCATATCATTTCAAAATACAAACACCGTGTATTTGTACTAGTTTCATTTATTTGTTTTAAGGATTAGCTCTTTGAAAAAGCAGAATGATATTTAAAATATCCCACCATTTGTATAAAAAGGAGTGAAATAATCTATATTTGTATTTGCTGTGGATGTTTAAAAAAAAAAAAAGCTAAGTATTGATTTTTAAAAAAAATTATAATAGAGAATTTTCCAGGAATGGGAGTTAGTGACAGGATGGACAGATGGAATACAAAGGTAGCTGGGAGTCTTCACTGTATGTCTTTTAATGTGTTTTGAGTTTTGAAGCTTGTTTATGTACTAAATACACATAGAAATTTTTAGTTTTTATTTTTAAAAACTTTTTACCTCAAATAGTATTTAGTGGGTTTCTTTAATGTTTTTCTTTAGGCTCTTCAACTTCTTCACTGTTTCCCTCTGGACATACGATTAAAAGATGGCAGTAAGTATAACCAAGTGTTAAGAAGAGATTTTAATGTAATTTATTAATGGCTACATATGTTGAAAATAATATTTGTATCTCTTTCTGTTAGGTTTGTTTTGGCAATCACCAAAGAGGCCACCCTCTCCAATAAAATTTGATTTAAATGAACCTTTGTAAGTTTTTTTAATCTAGTTTTATGTGCATATTTTGTTGTTAATTTCCTACCTGTACATTGCAGTGTGAAAACCTCAGGCTCTTTAATGTTGAATGATTGCATCCCTGTTAATCTAAGAGTTAACAAGTCATTCTGGCTAACAAAGCCAGCCACAACCCTTCTTCCCACACAAATGTGAATCCATTTATTTACTTGGTAAAAAAAACCTCATTATTTATAATAAATACCTACTCTAAAGTGAAACCAAAATCGCTTCTTTGTCAGTTTAGTTGATTAGAGCTCAGTGTTATAATACCAGGGTCAAGGGTTCAGATTCCCAAACTGGCCAGCTGCCAACAAAACAAACAAACAAAAAATCATCTCTTTTATTTTATCGGTAAAGTAAAATGACAATAAATGTTTTTATATTTAATGAAGCCAGTATATAAGAATCTTTAGTTATATGGAGGAAAAAAATTATTACTACTGAATATCTCCATAAATAATATCTCTAATTTTCAGAGGAGTTGGTCTCTGCATGCGTACCTAGATATGCAATATTAGATACCCATTAGATTCACACTTGTGTATATATTTTAATTAAACACTTAGCTTGCCTTTACTAACCTTCCTTTCAACAAGTAACTCTATGCTTAATTTCTCATCTGCTGTTTGTCTTAGGCTTCTGGTCACCTTATCCTGAACTATTTTTCCTATTAGACTTACATTTTATTGTTTTTGAACAAATTCACCTACTTAGTTTGAACCTAATATATACTCTTTAAGACCAATTGTAAAGGGCCAGCCTGTGGCTCACTTGGGAGAGTGTGGTACTGATAACACCAAGGCCACGGGTTCGGATTCCTATATAGGGATGGCCGGTTTGCTCAATTGGGAGAGCGTGATGCTGATAACACCAAGTCAAGAGTTAAGATCCCCTTACCGGTCATCTTTAAAAAAAAAAAAAAAAAAGACCAATTGTATAATATTTTCTTACGAATTATAATGATTTTTTTTAACTAGTCTGATTTTTCTGATTCTAGCTACTCCTCTCCCAAAAGTAGTCATGATCACTACCTGAATATTAGTGTTTTTAAGGATAATCATATGGTGTTTTCTTTTATAACTTCTGCAGTGTTTTGGTGTAGACCAGAATTTCATTGTCTCACTTTTTAAAAAAAATCCTATAACAAATAATCCTGTAACAAAAATTCTGTGATTATTTTTCTTCAAACATTTTAAAGGCTATAGTCTCTAATGAATTCAACATCTTAAGTTTTTAAAAGTTAAAAACTATGTGTTCAAACTTTGCTTTATTTTTAATTTCAAAAGGCACCTCAGTTTCCTTCAGAATGCTGCAAAACTATATGCTACAGTATATTGCATTCCATTTGCAGAAAAGGTAAGATATTTTTGGAGCCATAATAAATGATCCAAACCATGTTAGGATTAGATGACTAATCTACTAATAGCATCAAAATGTGTTTATGTTTTAAGAATCATTCTTTTTGATGTAAACTTTCTTTTTGTTGTATGGTTGCCCATTTTAACACAACACAAGCTAAAAGCTCGTCGTATTATTAAACTAGAAGCAAATCTAAGTTTATTTCTGATTTAAGTAGTAAAATAGCAATATTTGTAAAAGCAGTCATACTTTATATTTCTTAAGAGATTCTCTTTGATAACATTTATTTGACTTTATTTTGTGATATTAATTACATGCTTTTCAGGAAATCTGAAAATTCTCCCCTGTATTGACATTTTCTACCCTTACCATCGTACCCATTATCTTAGACATCATTTCATTGACAGAAAGATCTAAAGGGTCTAATACAGTTTTATTCAAGAGGCAGATCTGCATTAGTGAATTCTTTTTCACAACCGCACATATTAGAGCTATAAGTAAATTGCTATACTTTTTGGTAGGCTAAATATAGAAACCAAGTCCATATGAACACTGGCTGTTTTGGATACAGATAAAAATGGCTGTTATAGATTAATTCTTTTTGGAGTTAATGCAAATAAAATACACCATAAATGTCTGGTAAAAATAGTGGCATTCAGTCTGGTCTTTTTTGTGTCAAAAGAGTGGTAGTTTTGTGATAAGAGTGGTAGTTGGCCTCAAAAGCAGTATGTGTCTCAGGTTTTCCTGTGTAGCTGCTTAATAGTGAATGTGGATCTGATAGCCTTAAATACATGTAAAGTTCATCTTGAGCAATTTAAATATTTTTCTGCTTCTCAAGGTATAAATTCCGTTTTCTTATTTTATTTATTGAGTATAACTTTGTGCAGCAAACTTTGTAAACATTGAAGCTAAGGAAATGAAAAAGAAAATCCCTGATCTCAAGGCACTCACTCTTAGAATTATAACCAGTCCTAAAACTACCTTTTTAAAAAAATTGTGGAAGTTTGTTGACTCACAAGTACTTTTTTACCCCAACCCCCTTCCCCATATATGAAATAGCATTTGGATGATATTTCTATAGAAATAAGGGTAAATGTCTCAAATGGATGTGATAAACTATTCAAATATTTTAATATGATAAAGGACACTTTGTAGGACGTTTTTAGCTTTAGAATTCAGAATTAGAAGAATATGTTTATTGATAAAATTACTATTTTATAAAACAGGACTTATCAACAGAGGCCCTCTTGAATATTCTTTCAGAAGTAAAGATTCAGGAATTCAAACCTTCCAACAAGGTATGTTTAGAAATTCATCTATTCTGTAAATAGTTTTTGAACTTCTGCTTGTGTTAAGTCCCATTCTAAACCTGCAGTATTCAACAGTGAATAAAGTTCTTGCCCTTGTGGATATTACAGTCCAATGCAGCAGAGATGGACTATAAACAAAAATGCTAGTAATTATATAATATTACAGCGTGACCATAAGTGCTAAGAAGAAAAAGTAAAACAGGGAAAAGAAATAAAGAGTGAGGGAGCTGGTGTCATTTGATACGGGATGGAATGGGAAAGCTTTATAATGGCATAGAATGGGTAACATTTGAGCAGAAACCTGAGGGAAGTGAGAGAATGAACCATACTGATATCTGATAAAAGAGCAATTCAGGCAGCAGGAACAAGTGCAGAGAAAGGCCTTGAAAGGGTTTTAAGGCCAGGACTTTGCTGGGGGAGAGTATGCAAGGGGGAGAGTGGTAAACAGTGAGATTAGAAAAGTAATGGGGTTATGATAAGTACTTTGTGTTTCATAGCGAGATGAGAAGCCAGTGGATAATTTTAAGGAGTGACAGGATCCAACTTAACATTTAAAAGGATGACTCTGTTTTGTGTTATGAATAATTATATGGGATGCAAGAGAGGAAACATCGGAAAAGCTGTTAGGAAATTATTGCAAAGTACAGGCAAGAAATGATGATGGTCTGAATGAAGTAGTAGGTAACAGGAAAGTGATGATGATAAGGTATTGGATTCTGTATATATTTTACTGTAGCCCTGAGAGGATTTCTAAAGAATTAGAATTGGAGTGTAAGAGAAAAAAAGATTGTTATTTTCTTACTTGAAATAAGAAGCAAGCTTAGTAGCTGAGAGCAAGGGGGATAGGAAGAGGAAGGAAGTTAGAGTAGAGAAAAGAAGGTATGAAATAATTGCCCAGCAGAGTGGAAAAGTCACTTAATTATAAGATTTAGTAGAATTTAGTAGCAGTACAGCACTGAAGATCCATCCGCTTAATGAATGCTAGTAAATGTGGCTGTAGAAAAGATCATGAACTTTTCTCCAGCCACATTTAGCTGCTTGAGTACTATTGTACTATAGACTAGATGGAAAATTGGATATGACCAGGGTTGGGATTTTGCCAGGCAAATATGTTAGAAAGAGAAAGAGGGAATATTAATAAAGATAGAACATGGTATTGAGGCAGTATAAATAGGAAAGTTTGAAAATAATAAGTATTTTTCATTTTCACATGTCCAGTATATGCCTTCCTTATATGCACTCTAAAAATCATCCTCAAAATAACCGTCTCTTCCCCTTACCCTTTACCTATACCAGAAAAGGTGAAATAATGATTGCCACCCTGCAAAATTCAAAAGAAGTGGTGTGTGCAGTCTGCTATTCTGTATTTTTATTTTAGGGAAAAGTAAGATTTGTAGGCAGTTGACTTTGCACAAGCAGATGGGTTTGCTGAATGATTCACGATGTGTAGCTATAAATAGTGAAAGTACGATAAGGCTAAACAGAAGTCCCAAATAAAGAAGGTTCCTAGCCTATGTTTCTTGTGAGCAAAACTCCTAGACCAGAGAAACATACTTCAATAACTTCACTGGCCTTTACTGCACTTGCTTCAGTATGTTTTTTGGCCTGCACTGCTTCTATCTGTATCAAAGGTTAGGGGTAATAACTTTTCTTGAACAATTTAGCTACAGTTTTAACATGAATTATGTTTTTGTGGGTTTTTTTTTTTTTTTTTTTTTTTTTACAACTACCTAAAGCAGCTCACAGTAGAAGCTTCAGGTCCAGTACTTCTAGTTACAAGTGTCACAGCCAAAAATACCAAGTAGATATTCTGGCAAACAAAAGTTTCTGCTTCCTTGACTCCTTGATATTTCTTAAATATTTGTAATAATGTTTAATCTGTAAAAACATGATGTGAGTTTGGTTTTTTTTAATAAGAAATAGTACTTTAAGTGATGATGAAGTTAATTTCTTGATTTGTAACTATTAACTTCACTGCCCTCATGGAATGACTGATAAGTAATTTCGTAAGCATAAATTACTAATGGTATATACTGCCTTATTTGTGCTAAACCTTCTATATGAAAGAAGACATATTCTCTAGTAAAAAAAAACTTCTTGTCACTAAATATTTAAATGACTCCCGTATTATGTATTTTATGGATTTCTTCAATTTCTTTGGCCACATAAAACAACTCTATACTAGTCAGAGCTATGCAGTTTTAGTGTGGAATTTTAAGAGATCTATGTGGACTTAGATCTTATAAGCTATTCAGTAAATATTTTTTAAACACCCACTATGAACATATTTGTTTTAGATATATTAGAGTTCTCTCAACGAACAAGATGAATAAAGATCCCTGTTCTCACTGAGTTTACATGCCAGTGTGAGAAGATAGATAATAAAGTAAATAAACATATAAATAATATAATATTACTTAGTAAGGGAAGGTATAAAATACATTGGACCATAATGATTAATAATCTGATTAAAAAATACATGAAGGAAATATTTTCTCTTTGTGATTTATTTGATAAAATAGTAAATGGTAACCAAACTTAGATAGATATGATACCATTAATAAATATATATACATATATTTAAAGGTTGTTCAGACAGATGAAACTGCAAGGAAACCAGACCATGTTCCTATTAGCAGTGAAGATGAGAGGAATGCTGTTTTCCAACTAGAAAAAGCTATTTCATCTAATGAAGCTACCAAAAGTAAGAGAAAGCCTTTATAAAAATGTTTTGAGTTGAATGGGTTTTTATTTTCACTAAGCTCTACACCTAAAAGTTTGTGGGATTAAATAATAATACTAATAATGACATTAATTGATTTCATGATCATATTAAAATCACTGTTTATCTTTAACTGTGACTAAATTCATTATTTTCCCCACCATTGCCCTACCCTAAAAGGTTGTAACCTAATTCTCCAAATCACATTAACTACTGTGTTATTATTCTCATTGTTGTAGTCCTTCAGATGGTGAACAGGTCTAAAAACATGTAGTCCTTCAGATTTTTAAGGAATTAAAAATTCAGTCTAATGGTATCCTTGTGGAGACTAATCTTTAGTCAGACCCAGTTAAATCACTTTAGGGTAAAGAACGATAGAACTCTCTTTATAGATCCTTACTGTTCATAATTAATGACAGGGAATACAAACTGACCTGTATACATACTTAGTAAATTGTTTTAAATATCAAAATATAGGAAACCTCAACTCTTAATTCCTTAAAAGCATACCTATTTGTTCATCTTTTTAGACCTGGTTACCATTTTTTTGTTACATAAATCAGTGGTTGCCAAATTTGGGGGATTTTATGTATGGACCAGTAAAATTTCAAGAAAAATAATCTAGAATAATAATTAGAATGATTTTGGGAACCACTGATCTACAGATCTTTCAAAAGGATTCATATTTTTATTTGACCAACTGACCCTATTTTTAGTTATCAGAGGGAAGATTGTTCAGAGTAGGATTTATGGAATAAATTTTTGAGCAATACCAAATGTTGATTTTTTTATTGTAAACCACTTGATAGCAGATATGTGGTATATAGCTGTTTTATTTCGCTATTAGAAGGTTTTTTTAATATAAAAACTTCTGTAACTTAGAGGTACTAAAGTAATTTAAAAGTAGTGGACCCACATTGCTTTTTACCTAGTAAAATCTCTACCACTTGCTAAGCAACTTTGTTTTTCTTGTGTTATGATCAGGTGACCTTCAGATGACAGTGCTTTCATTTGAAAAAGATGATGATCGTAATGGACATATAGATTTTATCACAGCTGCATCAAATCTTCGTGCCAAGATGTATAGCATTGAACCAGCTGACCGTTTCAAAACAAAGCGCATAGCTGGTAAAATTATACCTGCTATAGCAACATCCACTGCTGCAGTTTCTGGCCTGGTAAGTTTATTATTATTTGAATGAAAATGCTCCTTTTTCATTGCCTCTTCCCTGTCTTCCCCATCAACTAGTCACTCAGTCACTCAGAGATCTTAGATAGGGAAGGATAAATATTGGTTCTTTGGTTAGTATAGGGATTTGAACCTTTGACCTTGGTGTTATCAACACTGCACTCTAATCAGCTGAGCCAGCTGGCCAGCCTACATATTGATTCTTTTAATTAAAATTTTCAAGATATTTTTGAAATATACAATTCTGTGTTTTGAGATTTTATGTATACGGAACATTTTAACATAAAAAAAATAAGCTCGAGATAGATTATAATTTTTTTTTATAGGCAATTATCCTCTCAGTTATCTTTGTATCCTCCATACAAAACAAGTGCTCTGTTTTTCTTGAATAAAATGAACTGTCCTAATCTTTACTCTTAATGATTCAGGATCTTTAGTATAGCCTTACTTCCTATACCGTATTATATCATTACTCTAGAGTTATTCCTAGAAGTTATGTAGTTTTCTGCCTCTATATTAAGTGATTTTAGAATGTTATTTTTTGAGTTCTGGCATCTGCTTTCAATGTAGGGAGATTACATTGTCAAATTAATGTATTTTTTTTCTAATAACTTTGTTCACCACATGTAGAGTAGGTGGAAAGTTTGAAAGTTAAGTATGTACAAATAAATGAGTAAAGGTTAAAAATGAAATTAAAAAGAAAATACGCTAATAGCATAGAGGTCTATAAATAAGAAATTTACGTTATTCTAGTACTATAGCTGCTTTTACTCTACAGAATAATGCTTGAGAAGGCCTTGGGAAAACTGAATAGATCCAATTATAGTCACAAAAGTTTTAGGCTATTTATATAATCAGATCATCTTCTTTTATCTAGGTTGCCTTGGAGATGATCAAAGTAACTGGTGGCTGTCCATTTGAAGCTTACAAAAATTGTTTCCTTAACTTAGCCATTCCAATTATAGTGTTTACAGAGACATCTGAAGTAAGAAAAACTGAAATCAGGTATGTAGGAAGGTCTATTTCTCTTGTAAAATGAGAGTGAAATGAAATATTTGACCTTTTAAAAGGCAAAAATACTGGCATCACCTCTCCTTTTCTTCTATATTTGTAAATCCTTGCCATCACTCAAGACCATGTCAGACCTTATCTTCATGGAGCATTTCTGACTAAACTAGCCAAAAACTCTTCACAACACCTGATCTGCCACACTATCATTATACTTTCTTTATGGTTTTATTGATCTCTGCCTATCCCAAATGCATTAGAAGGCACTCTAGTATCTGACTATGGATCATGAGATTTAGAGTCTAATTCTACAATCTTGTGACAGAGCAAAAAAATGGGCCTCCATTTTTCACTTTTTATTTTTTATTTATTTATTTATTTTTTATTTTTTTCTTCCTATATAAAGATGACCGGTAAGGGGATCTCAACCCTTGGCTTGGTGTTGTCAGCACCACGCTCAGCCAGTGAGCAAACCGGCCATCCCTATATAGGATCCGAACCCCCGGCCCTGGTGTTATCAGCACCACACTCTACCGAGTGAGCCACGGGCCGGCCTCATTTTTCACTTTTTAGAATGGCAGCAATCAAAAACTTGAAAAAACCTATCTTGGAAAGAGTGTGAGAAAGCCAACAATCTCATACATTACTGATGAGAGTACAAAACAGTATAATCCATAAATAAAATATGGCACTATATTTCAAATTTGCAGATATATTTTCACACATCTCAAGTTACATATATGCAAAATAATCATTCTTGCATTGTTTATCATAGCCAACAATTGGAACAACCCAAATGTCCAGTAATAGGGTACTAGAACATGCACACAATGAAATTCATGCAGCTGTTTTAAAAGAGAGAGCCCATTCTTTCTAAGACATACTAATTTATAATGAGATATTGGAATGATCAACAGGTGCTGATTAAAGTAGTTACCTATGTGATGTGATGGAGAAATAAGACTATGAAATATTTTAGAAGTTGTATTTTCCTTGTGTCTCCACATTAATTTCTAGCTAAATCACAAATAAAGAAGTGCTGGGATTTTCAATATTATTACTAAAGGGAAGAAAATTTAAGTGCTTTTGTTTTCAATATCTTTCTATAACAGAAATGGAATATCATTTACAATTTGGGACAGATGGACTGTACATGGAAAAGAAGATTTCACCCTCTTGGATTTTATAAATGCAGTCAAAGTAAGATACTTTTATTCACTTGGTTCATTAGTAGCTTTCAGTCTGGTTTCACAGTTTTTATCCATAACTTCACTGGAGATAAAAATATTATTTACCACGAGTTTGCTCTCTTTTTACTGGTCATAAACATTGTCTCCCAAGCACTTTATGTTTAGATGAGTCTTTGATTTGTTTCTTTTTTGGGTATTCACTTTTAGGAGAAATACGGAATTGAACCAACAATGGTGGTACAGGGAGTCAAAATGCTTTATGTTCCCGTTATGCCTGGTCATGCAAAAAGATTGAAGTTAACGTAAGTATTGAACATTACATGCAAAAGATTGACAAAAATTGAAACAGCTGGATGCACAATGGAAAATTGGACATAGAGGTTATTGAAGTCCAGATAAAAGCATTACTCTTTCTTAATGGCATTAATAAAGATAGTAAATCTGCCAGGTGAAGGCCAATAGGCTACCTCTTAAGAGATTGATAGGATTGTGAATTTTTTGTAGTTCAGAGTCAGCTCTTCAGCTAATAGGCTTAGAAACCTGATTTGATCAATACTTTAAGTAAAAGCAGATCTACCTCTTATGTGGAAACACAAAATGACCAGGCTTATGAGATGGAGGTATAAAACAAAAATGCCAGATTGTTATCTTCATTCGTTTATTCAACAGGTTTTTGTTAAAGGTGCTTACTATGTGCCAGGTATTGTTTTAAGCATTAGATATACACTGATAAGCAAAGTAAAGTCTCTCCCTACTTGAGTTTGCAGAACAACTAGACAAGTCTATGAGATAGTGGTAAGTGCTATGGAAAAAAATAAATAAGAATAGAGGGAAAAGGAAATGTGGGGAGTGGGGGTGTTAAGTTGCTATATTATATTTAATAATCTAAGTATTCCCTCTGCCTGTCATATTCTCACCTAGTAAGGTTGCATTTGAGCAGAGACCAAAAGGAAGAAAGGGAACAAAAAAAAAAGCCAGTGTTTACAGTGGTCTTCAAGGCCCTAAATAGTCTGGTTCCCACTTATCCCTTTAAGTGTCTTCCCTACTTTTCTCCCCTCACTCACAATATTCTAGCTACACCGGCCTCCTTTCTTTTCTTGGAACATTCCAGTCATGCTTCAGAGTGGGACCTTTGCTCTAGTTGTTCTCTGTCCTCATAACTCTTTCTGAGTTGGTTACCTAGTCTTTGTATTTCCTGAAGAGGCCTCCCTCACCCCATTAAATATTGCAGCCTAGGGGCTGGCCTGTGGATCACTGGGGAGACTGTGGTGCTGACAACGCCAAGTCAAGGATTAAGATCCCCTTACTGGTTATCTTTAAAAAAAAAAAAATACTGCAGCCTGTTCCCAACCCCAGCGAAGTATGCCCAATCCCTTTTACTCTGCTCTACTTTTTCTCTTTTTCATAGTTCTTATACTGTCTTATGGCTACTATATATTCTGCTTAAATTTATTGTTTACTATCTGTCTCCCTGTCCCCGCCAATAGAACATAAGTTTCACAAGGGCAGGAAACTTTATTTGATCTGTTGTATATCAAGTGTTCAGACTAATACCTGATACATAATAGGCATCAATAAATATTTGTCTTAGGAATAAATGAATCTCAGCATGATGGTTGTCTTTAACATATTTGTGAGAATTAACTATGATTATTAATTGAGGTTAATCACTTTTAAATTATAATGTAGTCTTAATTATGCCTTAAAAAATAAAACTACTATTGTTATGAGCTAAAGCATTAATTTGCCTTATATTGTTTTTCATTAGGATCCCTAAGTATCTTTTGCACAAGTTAAGAGTAGTATTTAAAATTCCTTTATTGTGTGCTACCTAGATGAGAGTGGAGTGTATGGTCATGAAGTGTATTGATTAGTGAAATTTAAATTTTTCTGCAAATAATTAACAAAAATGCTTTTGTGAGTTGGCCAATATTTGAAATCTCCAGCATATGTTTTGTGAATGATATTTCTCATTTTATTACATTGTTCATTTAGCAGGTATTTATCGAGTATCTATTAAGTGGCTGGACACCGTAAGTCGGTCAGTGGGGTTGTAGTTAAGAGCAAGAGCTTGGCTTTAGAAAGACCTAGGTTCATATACTTTCTCGGCTACTTTTTTTTGTCACCTTGAGTAGCTTTTGAAATTTAATTTCCTATCCACAAATAGGGATGATTGTGTCCATAGCTGTTGAGCACTAAAATAATTGTAAGGGCTAACAGTGTAATGGCATGTAAAAAGTATTCCATAAATGTTACTGCCATTAATATTTTGTCATCATACATTTTCATCAAATAGCCTGGCTCTCAAGGAGTTCACAGTGTATTAAGGGAAATTGACATGTTAGTCATTAATTAATATGATTGAATAATTGTTATAAAGATTTTTACAGAGTACTACGGACACCATTAACTCAAACCTCTAGTTCAGGGTAGATTTCATTTGAGCTACCTACAAATACATGCAATTAAAAAAGAGCATGCATGGTCTATTTGGGAAATCAGATATTTTAGACTGACTCAAGGATGAGGTGATGACAATGAATGGTAGAAAGAATGAAAAATTATGGGACAAAATATCTTTGTGAAATGGAAAGAACTACTATTGAGAATTAAATAGATTACATAGTTCAGAGCCTGGAATGAAGTAGGTACCCAATATATGATAGGTAGCATAATTAGGCAGGAGAATAACATCAAATTTACGTTTTAAGAAAATCCTGGCAGCAGTGTAGATTGGAGGTAGAAGAGAGATTGGAGACAGCTAGCTAGAAGCTAATGCAGTAATCTTAAGGGGTATATATATATATATAGAAGATGTCTTGATTTAAGACAGGAGCAAATGGGGGTTGGGATGGGGAGAAAAAGACAAGAGCAAAGACAATGTGATTTTTCAGTAAATAGAATAAACATTGGATATAAGGGAAAGGTAAAACTTAAAAATGTCTTTTACTGTGGTGTTTCTAGCTTGCATTTAAAGATTTAAATCTAGCTTGCTTTTTTACTCTTTGCAGAGAAATACTTGAGAATTTACGATGCCTTCCAACTTCATAGGGAGTATAGGAGGAAAACTAATTTTTTTTTAATTATTGCTTACATTTTGGATTTTTTTTTTTTTTTTTTTTTTTTTTTTTTAAAGCTCATTTTACTTGTCTGTTTCTCACTTAGACTATAAGTGCCTCTGGCATGGGAATTCCTGCTTACTAATTTTTGTATTACATACCTAGCTTAGTGCCTGACATATGATAAGGTCTTGGAAAATGTTTAATCGACTTTTATGTACCTGAAGAGCAGCACTCTTCATCCATTCGCCTCTTCTTTCTCTTTTTGAAGCAGTGGTTCAAATTAACCACTGTTAGGTAAATGTCTTGAGTTCAGAGCTTTTAGTAAAGAGAAATGAATATATGAAAGTAGATGGATTATTAGATTTTAAAATAAAGTCTAGGTACAAGTTCAGATTCTCTGGATGGCATTAGTCAGCAAATCTTTCATTTTACAGAATTTACCAAAGTATTCATCCTTGCTTGTTTTTCTTAGAATGCATAAACTTGTGAAACCTTCTACTGAAAAGAAATATGTGGACCTTACTGTGTCATTTGCCCCAGACACTGATGGAGATGAAGATCTGCCTGGACCTCCAGTAAGATACTACTTCAGTCATGACACTGATTAATAGCAGTTGTACTTAAGTTACTCCAGGACTACTTGATTTTTGGAAAGAGTGTGCTTAATTCAGAAGCTAAGAACATCAATCAGCTGGATTTCTTTTTGATGAAGCCTTAGTGTAAGGGAAATATCGTAGAACACTACACTGAACAATTGTAAAACATTTTGGAGCATAGTGTATGCTTGTTTAATCCTTCACTTGTGGCTATGATCTAAAGGAACTTTGAACTGGAGTGCCATTTTATAAAGCTTACAACAAATTTATCTATTAATCTCTGTGGATGAAAAGAACAAAAAAATATTTACCTATGACCAGAAGAGAGAGGATTAAGAAGTTGAAAACAATGAATGCAACTGTCCAAAAAGTTTAATTCTATTTTATACATTTCTTTTTTGTTTAATATTTGACACCCATTTTTCTATACAAATAGTGTTTGGTACCCTGCACCTCTCATATGATCAGGCTTTGAGAGTTTAATACCATTGAGAAGAGGAGAGATGGTAGCGGTGGATGAAGAGTAGACATTTTAAACTGTGCAGTTACAGCTTACTGTCCTGTTACCTCTGTTAGTTTAACCAGAATTTGTTATATTACTGTCTTTCAAAAATCAGGATTTTTGCTAATAGCATCAGTGTTGTAAGTCCTGAGCAGTAGATTAGATGACACATTAACTTGGACTTAACGTTAACAGTATTATATGGACTCCTACAACCCTCTTAGAGAATCCGTGAATGTGAACAGATAAATATGGCTAATCATTTGATTCTTCAGTATGCCTTCTAATGTAGCTATTTATTTGGAACTGTAAACCTGATTGTGATTATATGTAATGTAATACTAAAAGGTTTTGTAAAGGGAGTGTCCTTAGAAATAGATGAAAACTAGAAATTAAAAGTCATCTCTAGTGGAGTCTTGATTTTTTTTTTTTTTCTTCCAGCAACCTAATGGACAGAAAAAAATAATTGAATATTTTTTTATTTTAAAGGGAAGCGTGTTATTTTATTCCCCATTCCCAGAAAGGGAGTTGTTGAAGATAAAAATTTATTTTTTTAGTTCTTTATTGAGAGAAACTTTCTGTCTTCTGATATGAACTTTTGCAGATGTTCATATATATATAAGTGCTTTCACTAAAATGATGTAAACAGTACTCAACACTGTAAACTCAGTGAAAACATCAAGTGATTGTTTTATTACTAAGGTTATCGTGCATTCTAAAGCATTTGGCATTTTATAACTACAAGAAGTTATTTCCCTCTAGCTCCTTTTCTTCTCTCCTGTTCTGACTATTAATAGGTATTTTGATAAATTAAAAACTAAATTCGCATCAGTATTATTCCAATTTGGTATCTTCTTATACTCTGTACTTGCTTTTCTCTTATTCTATTTTAAAATAGTTTAAGTTGCTTTGGCAACCAGCTATATTGTTTTCATTTTTTGTAAAAGTATCATTCAGGTAGGAAAATATATTTGGAAGTGGAGAGTGAATTTGTAAGATTAAAGGATAATCTGCACATTGGGAAGTGCACAGGATGAGTTTAAAGGAAATGGCTACCTTTGAAATAACCAACTAATCTTTGTTCACCATATCCTCCCCTCTCTCATTGTTCATATCCCAAATGTGATACTTAAAATTAATGTTACTTAAAATTGAATCCAGGAATAGCAAGGCTCTATAGCTTGGAACTTGAGAGGGTAGGAATAATAAAAGAACTTCTGTATAAGAATCCTTTTTTCCACTTTCACTTTGCTTCATGCTCTTTCATGGCAACTGTTATTTTCCAGATAGCCATTCAGCAGTCCTCAAATATGATCTAATAGTTTGCTTATATTTTATCTGTCTCCACATCTCTTCAGAAGTAAATTTAGATCCGTGGTATCAATTTTTATTTGTAGACATCAATACTTAGCAGGTATAAGCAAAATCAATAAGGAATATAAGTTCATCTTGTGATTAAACCTGTAACCATTTTGTCATTACTTTTATTTCTGTAGATAATGATTATTGCCATCATTTCTTCTATTTAATTCTCCTAAGCTAGAAAGCCAGGATGAAGTTAATGAAGGTTTTTTTTTTTTTCATCATTTTGATTATTTCTGGACCATGAGATCACTGTTGGTGATTAAAATATCAGAGGCAAAAATTAATTATTTGATTTTATACAAAGCCACATAGTAATTTTTAACTTATTAAAACTAAGTAGTTTTGAGAATATCTTTGTAAATCATGTTGCATTGTTGACTCGAGAGATGCTGATTTTACTCTTAATTTTGTGAGTAATGTTGGTTTAATGTTTCCTAATTTTCAAGTTTTGCAGTCACGGAGATACAACAGTCACTGGACGTGGAGGGGTGTTAAAGTGCATTCATTTTTGAGCTCAAAGCAGTTATGGTACTTGTCCCAAAGGTGGAACTTGGAAATAAATACGTATCTTTATTTTTATTGTTTTATCTATTATGGCATACTCTTGTGGTGACAATGACAATATTAAAAAATCAGATATATGAAAGGTCTTCAAAAAGTTCATGGAAAGGTTCATATTATCTTTCAATTATTTTTCCATGAACTTTTTGAAGTACCCTTGAGTGCACTATTTTATAATTAGTTAAATTAAGAAAGAAAGAAAATTGCTCACTTTGAAATCTTGAGGGAAAAATCTCTTGACCTAGTTCATTTTGATGAATTGCAAATATCTAATCATTTAGTATATAATCACTAGGTATGGTTTAACTGTCTTCACACATTTCAAAAACAAATCAGGAAGTTGAGATCTTGTGGAATCTGAGTAAGTATCAACAGGTAATTTGTGTTCATTTTTCTCTTTCCATGTTCCTCAGCTTTGCTTTCTTAATTGAGGAGTATGTATTAAAAATATATACAAAAGAATACATAAAATATAAATATTTTAAAGTAACTACCTATATACCTACCATTCAAGTTAATAGAACATTGACAGCAGCCCAGAAACTCCTCAGCTAGTCCCTTCCTAATGGCAATCACCCACACACCCTTTGCTGAATACCAATATCCTACCTTTTATGATAACTATTTCCTTGTTTTTATAGTGTTACCACCTATGTATGTAAACCTGAACGATATAATTTACTTTTGCCTGTTTTTGAACTTTATGTAAAAGATTTTTTGTAGCTTCTTTAGCTCAACATACTGGTTATAGCTGTACTTCATTCTTCATCATTGCTGTGTAATTTACCTCTGCATTAATATATGAGAATTTATTCATTTTTTTTCCAGAAACATCAGTATACAATTTATTTATTATTTAATTGAAAGATAAATTATTGCACATATCTGTGGGTACAAAGTTGACTACCAGTAGTTGTGTACAATGTGTGGTCAAATCAGGATAGTTAGCTTAATCATCATTATAGTACGTAACCATTCTTTGTGTCTGTTAACCAATTTCTCATTAATTTCTTACTAACCCCCCCCACCTCTAGTAACCACCATTCTGTTCTCTCCTTCTAAAAGTTCAACACATTACTGTGATTGTTGTTTCTTTCTCTTACTCTTTCTTATTGTTTATTTATGAATTCAGCTCCCACTTAAAAGTGAGATGTGGTACTTCTCTTTCTGCACTTGGATTGTTTCACTTAGCATAATTTTCTCCAGGATCATCCATATTTATTCGTTCTATTGACTGTGGACAATTGGAATGTTTTTAGCATGGCGCAATTACAGTTCCACAATGAACATTTATATTACATATTTTCTGGTGCAAACGAGGTATATATCTAGGAGTGGAATTGCTTGGTCATAGGTATTCATATCTTAAGTTTTAATAGATAATTACAAAGTTTTTCCTGAACATTAGAGATGTTCTGTTTCTCCATTTCTTGGTCAACACTAGTGGTAACAGCTTTTTAAAAATTTTGCCTGTCTGTTAGATGTGCAGTTGTATCTCATTGAAGTTTTATTCTGCATTTCTCAAATTACCGATGAACTTGAACACCTTTTCCTAAGTTTACTGGCCACTTCAACTTTCTCTTCTTCAAAATGTCTTGTCAAGTCTGTTGCACATTTTTCTGTTGTATTGACAGTACTTTTCCTCATTGATTCATAAAAGATCTTTATAAATCCTGTTCTTTACTGGCTATATAGTTGCAAATACCTTCTCCCATTCTATGGCTTGCCTTTCCCTCTATGATGTTTGATTTTTAAAAAAATTCTTTTTTTTTTTTTGCTAATGGTTTCGTACTGAGAAGTATATTTTGTTTTAAGTTTGCTAATAGTTAAGTACTGAGAAATATATTTTGTTTTAAGGTTAGGTTTCTTGTGGGTTGTTTAAAAAATCATTCCCTACCCTACAGTCATGAAGATACTCTTCTGTATTGTCTTCTAAAAGCTTTAGTTTTATCTTTCATATTTTTTTTATTCACAAGGAATTAATTTTGTGTATGCCGGGAGGTTCCTCACCACCATTTACTGAAAAGTCTGCTCTTTTCTGTCTTTTCAATAGTGCCACCAAAGTCATATATTCATATATGTATACATCTTTCTGAATCTTTTCTACCCTTGTGCTAGTATACTTTCTTCATCACTGTAGCTGAGATATTCTAGGTACTTGGTAAAATAAATCCTCCCAATTTATTGTTCTGTAAGAGTGTCTTAGTTATTCTTAGGCCTTTGTATTTTCAGTTCTCAAATTTCTAACTGCAGACCTGAAAATCTGTCACTCTTGTGGTTCCCAGTTCTCCTGCCAAAATTTTCTATCTCTTGTCTGTGGAACATGAAAAGCATAATTGGGGCTGGCCAGTTAGCTCACTCAGTAAAGCTGATAACACCAGGGTCAAGGGTTCAGTTCCTTATCACCCAGCCAGCCGCCAAAGGAAAAAAAAAAAAAAACAATTATTTTATAGGCTGTGTGTAATAACTCCAGCATCTAAAACCCTCTTGTGGGTCTGTTTTTATTTTTCTTTTGTTTCTTCTAGTCCTCCTTCTTACTGTCTTGTCACCTTGTGTGTCTGGTTATCTTATTTGCCAATATTGTATTTACTATACATTACAATACAATAAAAACTGTAGAAATAATTTGGTGCCCAGGATAATATTTTCATCTTCCAGAGTTTTTTCATTTGCTTCTGCCACGTACCTGGGCACTAGTAATTTAGGGTCATTTTGGTCCTTTTTCAGAGACTGAGATTTTCTGGGTCTTCTATGTGACTCAAACCTAAGCTAGACTATGTTCGTGCTCTTACTTTATATTCACCCTTACTTCTAGGGTACAATCCTTCAGGGTTCCAAAATGAGTTGGGGTTACCAGGGCCCCCACTTCTTAACTGGCCTTAGACTCTACATTTGAATCCCTCTCTCTGCTCAGCTTCTCAGTGGCCTCTTGCAGATCTGCAGATGTTCCCAGGACACAGGGTCCTAAATGAAGAGTTTAGCTTTCTGAACCTCTCTCTTCTCCCAGATAGTAGTAGCTTGGTAATTATTCATTAACTTATTAGCTCTCTGATGCCTTCCTACTTTTTTCTAAAATATATTCTAACTTTTCTATATGTTCTCAAGTGAGAATATTAATCCAAATTGCGTAATTTACATTATTCCCTAACTGCTCATTACGTGTAAAATGTAGTTGATTTCTTTGTATTGCCTTTGTACCTGAAAACTTAATAAACTCTCTAATGATTCTTGTTATTTGCACATTTTTTTCCTACATGAACTTAATTTCAAGTAGGGTCAGTTTAGTCTTTTCTAAGATCCAAATTCTAGTTTTGTTGATCTTTTCTATTGTATATTTCTTATTCCATTAATTTCTGCTCTCAGCAATATTGTTTTCTATTTTGTGTGTTTTGGTATATTATTAATGTTCAGTTAAAATATTTTCTACTCTTAATAGAATTTTTTCTTCCAAAATGGGGCTTTTCTAATCTTTTTTGATTTAAGGTTTGGATTGGATTTTGGTCAAGAAAATGATTTTTGTGATTTTATTCTTTTAAAATTACTTACGATTCACTCTATTGCCCAGACAGAATATGGCAATTTTAATAGTAATTTAGGCACACTTAAAAACAAGTTGTATTCTATCTGTAGTTATTAGGGGTAGTGTGCTGCACATGTCTATTAGATCAAGTTTATTAGTTATGTTATTAAATATATATCCCTACTGAATTTTTTTTTTTTTTTTTTTTTTTTTTGGCTAGCCAGTATAGAGATCGAACCCTGGACCTTGGTGTTATCAGCACCATGCTCTAACCAGCCTTACTGACTTTTAATATACCTATTCTGTCAGTTACTTAAAGAAGTGTATTAAAAATCACCCTGTATGATTTTCATTTGCCTCTTTTTGTTTCTTCTTTATATATTTTGAGGCTAAATTGTTAAGTGCATGTAAATTTTTTAACATGTTATATTTTGCTCGTGAATTATCTTATCACTATGAAGTATATCTCTGTATTATGTTTTACCATAGTCTGTTTTCTGTGTAGCTATACACAGTTTTCTTTTGACTGGTATTTTCATGGAAATGGATAAATTTCATCTATTTCCAGTAACAAAAAACATGGGGTATTTCATAGGGTATTTGCTTTGGAAAAGGGCTTCTCCTAGTACATTTCATGTCTCTGGCTTCTAGCTGGATAATTAAAATGACTTATATTTGATAAATTGGTAAAACCAGATTTCAACAATATACCTATTGAGAGTTTTGGGGGGGACTTGGTAGGATTTAGGAGAATTAATGAATTTGCTGTGGAAACTGTATAGGAGAAACGTATTTAATTGACTCCTAGGGAAAGAAAAACTCCATTTAGAAAATACTATGTGTTTTCAACTGTCAGTGCATGAGAATGTGTATATTTACAATATATACCCCCACAGGCACTGGTTTCATTCTGCTAAGATAATGAAGTTGTATGCTGCAATGTTTAATTCTGGTGTCCAAGTGAGTGACTTGGTATAAGGATCAGAAGAATAAAGTTATTTCTCTTTAATAATGAGATCTTCCTTTTGAAAATATAAATTACCAATATACATTGAAGATAGTTTTCACATTTTTATTTCATGCAATGTGTGGGTTTTTCTTTAACTTCTCACTTCTCTCTTCTATGTTGGGTTCTTGGCCTAGAAAATTGCAGGTGGAAAAACTTGATTAATTAAAGAACAAATATCGAGGAACAAGATGGTTCTTTATTTTCAAAGTGAGCTATTTTTGTGCTTGCGCCTGGGACATTGGTGGTATGTTTAATAAATATTAGGTAATACTGAATATTCAGATGCTTTTCAATTTTTGTCCTGAACCTGTAACTTGGTTCCTAATACATTTTTCTCTAGGAAATATTTTTCTCTTCCTCTTTAGCTTAATACCAGTTTCCTACCATACTATATTTTAAAGTGGCTTTTAAACTGCCAATTTCCGAAGTTGGGAAAAATAGATTAAGAAAATATCTTTGATCATACTGGTTCCATCATTGCTCTTGCCCTCCGGAGTTAGAAAGCTGAATGCTGACATGAGTTAACTAGGATCAAAGAAAATCTTGTTTTCTTTTAAACAGTATTTTATTATAAACACAACACATTAATTTTTTCCAAGTCTCCATATTTGAACTCTTAGGTGCTTGACAATGCCCATTGCCCAACTCAAGACAAATTAAAGCTAATTGCCCTAGCAGTTCCACTGTGCCCCATCAGCTATGAGTCCAAATTCCTGAAACAATTCTAGGATTCTACAAAGTTTCCTTAAAACTTAGCATTATTTGTCCAGGTAAGTTTTGACTTTGTGTAGTTTTTCTTAGAAAGTCCTATTTCTGTTCTCATTCACTTTTTTTTTTTTTTTTTTTTTTTTTTCTCATTCACTTTTTTTTTTTTTTTTTGTCTTTTTTGTGACCAGCCACACCGCACTCAGCCAGTGAGCGCACCGGCCATTCCTATATAGGATCCGAACCCGCGGGTTACTGCGCTCCCAGCGCCACACTCTCCCGAGTGCGCCACGGGGTCGGCCCTCATTCACTCTTTTAATTTATTTTGCTATCTTTCTCCTTTTGAAAGAAAATACATTATAGAATATATGCTAATTATTTGAAGTCTTTCTCCACATGCCCCTCCAATTCCAACTGTTCTTATATCATTTCCTAGTCCTTACAACAAAGGAATCTGAAATGCAGGGAGGTTGAGTAATTTGTTCTTGATCACGAAACAAACTGAATCAGTTCAGTCACATAGCAATAGCAATCCAGTTGTCTGTGTCTTTTTTTTTTTTTTTTTTTTTTTTTTAAAGATGACCGGTAAGGTGATCCGAACCCTTGACTTGGTACTATCAGCACCACGCTCTCCCAAGTGAGCCACGGGGCAGCCCCAGTTGTCTGTTTCTAAAATCATTGACATTTTACATTAACAGCCCATTTTGATTTCTTTCTATTGTCTATTTTTTTTTCTTTTCCTGGCCCTGCCATAAGGGTGGCCCCTAGTCAAGGTGCCACACTGTGGCAATGGCAGCCTGGGCACCTAAAATCCCAAAAGAAAATTCATGCTTCTGGCAAGAGAAACCAGGAAAAGTGGACTCAAAAGAGTGGTGTGGTGGAAAGAAAGTTGAAATTACTTTTTTCTTTCTTTAAACTTCTTTAGAGGGATTATGCCACCTCAGTCTCACAGAACTGCATGACAGCACAGATGGCTACATCACTTAAGAAGCCCCAATTTTCTAGCTAGAAGACTAGGAAAAGGATCCTTGGTAGCTGTTGAGTGTGGGGGAAATCCCAGAGGTGAAAGCTGGAAAACAGTATCCCATAGTTCTATGTATTAACTGACTTGACACAAGTTCCAGGCCTACCGCTGAGCTGTGCATGCCCAGAACAGGTACAAAACAGCAAAGGCTTTGAGAATTAAACTAAGATATTAACTACTGCCCAAGTCCCAGGCTAATAATCACTGAGATACAGAGACCCAAAGCAGCACATAACAAAAGCTTTGAAAATTTAACTGATAATGGAACTGCTTCCCACAGAAAAAACTGGTTCGATCTAATTAGGATGATTGCCTGCTTTTAAAAAAGCTCCAGAGACGGGCCGGCCGGCCCCGTGGCTCACTCGGGAGAGTGCGGTGCTGACAACACCAAGGCCACGGGTTCGGATCCTATATAGGGATGGCCGGTTTGCTCACTGGGTGAGCGTGGTGCTGACAACACCAAGTCAAGGGTTAAGATCCCCTTACCAGTCATCTTTTTTTTAAAAAAAAAAAAAAAGCTCCAGAGGATTTCAGTATTACCTAGGGACTCAGGACAATATTCAAAATGTCCAAAATACAATCCAAAATAGCTTGATATACAGAAAGCCAGAGAAGTGTGACTAATTCTTGAGGGCAAAGACAATCCATACCAACACTAAGATAACTAAGGTACTGGAATTATCAAAGACTTTATCAGCACCGCAATCTCCTGAGTGAGCCACAGGCCGGCCCTTATCAAAGACTTTAAAGCAGCTGTGCTCTGTGAGGTTTTCATAAACACTCTTGAAAAGAACAGGAAGACAGATGTTCTCAACAAAGAAGAAATTTTGATGGAAATTGGCTCATGATTATGGAGGCGAAGAAGTCCCACAATCTGCCCTCTGCAAGCCACCTTATGTAAATGCTGAAACTTCACCCTTTCTGTACAGGGGACATGGAGATAGGGAGTTGCTTTCAAGTCACAGAAGAGTTAGGCAAAGGGAGAACAATATCAGCAAGCTGGAGAAACAGGAAAGCTGAAAGTTTTATTCAGTCGGAGTCTGAAGGCCTTAGAACCAGGGAAGCCAATAGTGTAACTCCCAGGCAGAGGTCAAAGGCCTGACAACTGGGGGTGGGGGCGCACACTGGTATATGTCTCTGGGCTCAGAGGCCCAAGACAAGGAGCTTCTGTGTCCTAGGGCAGGAGAAGAAGGATGTGCCAGCTCCAGAAGAAAAAAATTCATCCTTCCTCTGCCTTTTTGTTCTATTTGGGTAGGCCTCCAGAGATGGGATAGTGCCTGTTCAAATTGGTGAAGGTGGATCTTTATTCAGTCTACTATTCAAATGCTAATCTCTTCACATCCTCACAACACTCCCAGAAATAATGCTTTACCAACTGTCTAGGTATCCCTTAGCCCAGTCAAATTGACACACTAAAATTAACCATCTACTAACATAAAAACACACATGGACCAATTGAGCAGAATAGAGAACCCAAAAATTAACCTATGTATTTACAGCTAACTGATCTTGGACAAAGATGCCAAGAACATACATTGGGGAAAGGACACCCTCTTCAATAAACAATGCTGGGAAAACTGGATATCCATGTGTAGAGTAATAGAAACTAGACACCTATCTCTCACCATATACCAAAATCAACTCAAAATGGATTAAAGAACTAAATATAAGACCTGAAACTAAGGCCAGCCTGTGGCTCACTCGGTAGAGTGCGGTGCTGATAACACAAGGCCACGGGTTCGGATCCTATATAGGGATGGCCGGTTTGCTCACTGGCTGAGTGTGGTGCTGACCTCAAAATGGATTCAAGAACTAAATATAAGACCTGAAACTAAGGCCAGCCTGTGGCTCACTCGGTAGAGTGCGATGCTGATAACACAAGGCCACGGGTTCGGATCCTATATAGGGATGGCCGGTTTGCTCACTGGCTGAGTGTGGTGCTGACAACACCAAGCCAAGGGTTGAGATCCCCTTACCAGTCATCTTTAAAAAAAAAAAAAAAAAAAACTAAAACTCCTAGAAGAAAACGGGGAAACTTTATGATGTGGAACTGGGCAAAGACGTTATGAATAATGCCCCCAAATCATAGGCAACAAAAGAAAAAATGGGATATATCAAATTTAAAAGCTGCACAGCAAATGAAACAATAGGGGAAAAAGACAACCTACAGGATGGGAGAAAATATTTGCAAACTATGCATCCTACAAGGGATTAATATCCAGAATATACAAGGAATTAATTGTAAAAAAAACAAATCATGTGATTTAAAAGTGGGCAAAGGAGCTGAATAGACATTTCTTGAAAAAAGACATACAAATGGCCAAGAGGTATATGAAAAACTGCTCAACATCACTAATAAGAGAAATGCAAATCAAAACCACAATGAGATATCTTACCCCCAGTTAGACGGGCTGTTATCAAAAAGAAAATAACAAATGCTGGCAAGGCTGTGGAGAAAGAGGAACCTTTGTACACTGTTGGAGGGATTGTGAATTAGTATAGCCATTATGGAAAACAGTATGGAGGTATCTCTACAGATAGAACTATCATACTATCTAGCAATCCCTCTACTGGTTATACACTCAACAGAATGGAAATCAAAATGTTGAAGGGATACCTGCAATCTCATGTTTATCACAGCTGTAGTCATAATAGCCAAGATATGTAACCAACCCAAATGTCCATCAATAGACACTTGGATAAATATGTGGTATACATACAGAATGGAATACTACTCAGCCATAAAAAGGGATGAAATTCTGCAATTTGCATCAGCATGGATGAGCATAGAGAAAATTATGTTAAGTGAAATAAGCCATGCGTGGAAAGAAATACCGCATGTCCTAACTTACAAGTGGGAGTCAAAATATAAAATAATAATAACAAGTTGAACTTTCAGAAGGAGAGAGTAAAACTGTTTATTAGAGGTGGGAAAGGGAGAGGAGGATAGTGAGAGGTTGGTTAATGGACACAAAATAGATAGGAAAAATAAGTTCTATTGGTGTACAGTCAAGCTAGCCATCTATAATTAATAATTTATTGCATGTTATCAAATGACCAGAAGAGAGGAGATTGAATGTCCTCATGACAAATGATTAAATTTGGTAATGGTGAATATACTAATTGCCCTGATTTGATCATCACACATTGTACACATGTATTGAAATTGAAATTCAACTTTGTACCTTACAATTATGTATAATCAATACATTTCAACTTTTAAAAAAAGTGATAATTTTAAAAAGAAATAGAAAATTTAAATACCAAGCATTTTCAAAACAAAAATAAAAAATCTGAAATTTATTGAACAGGGTCAGAAGTTCTTCACATTGAAATTGGGGGGGGAAAAAAGCAACAGGAATACTAAACATCTGGATAAAAATAGACTTTTTCTCTTATAAGTATTGAAAGCAATGTAATAAAAGCAATGTAATAAAAGCAATTATAATATCATTTGTTGGGGTTTTCATTGTATATAGACATAATACATATGACAACCATAACAAAGGGGAGAGTAAAGGGACCTATATGGTTGCAAGTCATCTACATTTTCTTTTAAGTAGTAACAATATTAATTCTAACTAGACTGAGAAAGGTTAGTTATATATTTTCTAATTTCTAGAACAACCACTATAATACAAGTGTAGCCAAAAAGCCAATAGATAAATTAAAATGAAATATTAAAAAGCAAACATTACCCAAGAGGGCAGGATGGGGTAACAGAGGTGACAAACAAGACAAATAATAAAATATTAGACAAATTCAACCATATCAAAAACAGATGTAAATAGTATATGCACCCAAAGTCAAGGATTTTCAGATTGGATATTTTTAAAAAATCAACTATATGTTTTCTACAAGAAATATACTTTAAATAGAATGATGTAGGGCCGGCCCGTGGCTAACTCGGGAGAGTGTGGTGCTGATGGCACCAAGGCCCCGGGTTTGGATCCTATATAGGGATGGCCGGTTCGCTCACTGGCTGAGCGTGGTGCTGACGATCCTATATAGGGATGGCCGGTTCGCTCACTGGCTGAGCGTGGTGCTGACGATCCTATATAGGGATGGCCGGTTCGCTCACTGGCTGAGCGTGGTGCTGACGATCCTATATAGGGATGGCCGGTTCGCTCACTGGCTGAGCGTGGTGCTGACAACACCAAGTCAAGGGTTAAGATCCCCTTACCGGTCATCTTTAAAAAAAAAAAAAAAAAAAATAGAATGATGAAATAATAAAAGGATTGAAAATAAACCATGCAAACACTTTTTTAAAAAATGCTGGAGTGGCTATATTAACTGGAAAAAGTACACTTCAGGACAAGGAAAATTACATAAAGATTAAAGAGTCAATCACCAAGAAGATATAAAAACCCTAAAATTTTATGCACCTTGTAGTGGACACTTTAAGTGACCCATATGGTTCCCATTTCCTGGTATTCACATACTGTGTAAGTACCTCTTGAGGGCGGGTTGGATCTATGACTTGTTTCTAACCAACAGATGATGGCAAAGGTGATGGGATGTCAATACCATCATTATGTTACCATTATATGACAGGTTATTCCCATGAGTATGTTACATTATATAAGATCTTGCTAGCAGATTTGCTCTGTAAGCCAATCGTCTCTCTCCCCAACTCTCCTTATTTCTCTCCTCCCTCCCTCTCAAATGTCTCAAATGTCCTGAGGAAGCTAGTTGTTATGAATCCCGAAGCTGTAAGAAATTGAATTCCCCCCAACAACCTGAGTGAGTTTGAAAGTGAATCCTTTCTCAGTCCAAATGAGAACCCAGTCAGATAACAATACCTTGACAGCAAGACCCAACTAAGCCAGGCTGAGACTCCTAACCCACAGAAACTGAGATGATAAAATGTGTTTTAATCTACTAAATTTTGGTAATTTGTTGCACAGCTCAGAAAACTAATACACATCCTAACAACAGAGCTTCAAAATACATGAAGCAAAGACAGAACTGAAAGAATAGACAAATCCACAATTATACATAAATTCAACACCCCTTTCTTAGTTATCAATATAACAAGTAGACAGAAGAAAATCAGCAAGCACATTGAATACCTGAACCACATTATCAACCAATGTGACCTATTTTACATTTATAAATTATTCCAACCAATAACAGCAGAATATATTTTTTTATGTATAGATGGGATATTTACAAAAATACACCATATTCTGAACCACAAAATAAGTTTACAAGAATTGAAATCATATAGATTATGATCTCTGACCATAACAGAAAAAAATTAGAAACCATTAACAAAATGATCTCAAAAATTCCCAAATACTAATATCCAAAATATATAAGGAACTTGCCTTGGATTGAATGTCCCCCAAAACTTAATCCCCACTGTAGCTGTTGAGGGTGGGAAATGCTATTATGGCAGTTGAAAGGTGGTGGCTAAAAGAGGGGATTAGATTGGGAGGATCATTCCATAGTAAATGGCTTGATCCATTTGATGGTATAATAGCAATCATGGACATGGTTCTGGGGGCTTTAAAAGGAGAGTGCACAAGGAGCGCTCTCTGCCATATTCGCCATGTGATACCCTGAGTCGCTATAGTCATCACCAGGACAAAGCCCTTACCGGATGTGTTCCCTGGACTTTGGGCTTCCCAGCCTCTGAAACTGTAAGCAATAAATTTCATTTTCTTATAAATTACCCAGTTCTAGGTATTTTGTTATAAGCAATGGAAATGGACTAATACAGAACTCATACAACTCAATTGCAAAAATATAAATTCTCCAATTGAAAAATGGGCAAAGGACCCAAATAGACATTTTTCCAAAGAAGATATACAAATGGCTAACAGGTACATGAAACGGTGCTTGACAACACTAATCATCAAGTAAATGCAAATTAAAACCATTGGCTATTATCAAAAAGACAGAAGAAATAAGTGTTAGCAAGGATGTGCAGAAAAGAGAACATTTTATGTACTATTGATGAGAATGTAAATTGATACAGCCATTATGGAAAACAGTATGGAGATTCCTCAAAAAATTAAAAATAGAACTACTTTATGATCTAGCAATCCCACTTCTTGATATATATTCAAAGGAAATAAAATACTGTCTCAAAGATATATCTGCACTCTCAAGTTCACTGCAGCATTATTAATAATAGCCAAGACATGGAAACAACCTAATTGTCGACAGGTGAATGAATAAAGAAACTGTGGTATATACATATAATGGAATATTATTCAGCCATAAAAAAGGAGGGAAATCCTGCCACTTGTAACATATATGAACCTGGAGGACATTGTGCTTAGTGAAATAAGCCAGACTCAGAAAGACAAATATTATATGATCTCAATAATATGTGGAATCTAAGAAAGTCCAACTCAGAAACAGAATAGAAAGGTGATTGCCAGGGGCTGGAGGGTGGGAAAATGGGGAGATGTTGGTTAAAGGATACAAACTTTTAGTTATACAGCGAATACCTTCTGGGGATCTAATGTACAGCATGCTGGTAACTAAGTTAATAATACTGTAGTTTATTCCTGAAATTTGATAAGAATAGATCTTAAGTGTTCCCACTTCAGGGGTGATAAATGTGTTAACTAACTTGATTGTGGGAATCATTTCACAATGTATATGTATATCAAATTATGATGTTGCACACCATAAATATTTATCACTTTATCAATTAAACCTCAGTAAAGCTGGGGGGAAATCCCCCAAATACTTGGGATCAAAAAAGGAATTCTGTAGGGAAATTTTTAAAATATTTTTAACTGAATTAAAATGAAAATACAGTATATCAAAATTTATGGAATACAGCTAAGCCCTGTTTATAAATTCGTAGCAGGAAACTTATAAATTTATGAGGGAAATTTATAACAAAATATTTATATTAGAAATGAAAGTAGTTTAAAATAAATAAGCTACAGTTCTACCTGAAGAACTAGGAAAAAAGAAAAAAAGCAAAGCAAGCAGAAAGAATAAAATAAAGAAAAATCAATAGAATAAGGAAAATAGAGAAAAACCAATGAAACCAAAATCTGGTTCTTTGAAAAAGATCAGTTAGTAAACCATTAACCAGCCTAACCAAGAAACAAAAAAGACACAGATTATCAGTATCAGGAATGAAAGAGGGAACATCACTATAAACTCTGTTTACTTATTTATTTTGGCAGCTGGGAACCGAACCATTGACCTTAGTGTTACAAGGTCTAACCAACTGAGCTAACCAGCCAGCCCAGCTATGGACTTTAAATGGCAATAAATTTGAAGACCTCAAGACACTACCAAAACTCACTTAAAAAACTAATAACCTGAATTGTCCTACATCTGCTAAAGAAGTTGAATTCATAGTTTAAAACCTTCCAGCAAAGAAATTTCCAGGCCCATATGTTCACAGGTAATTCTATCAAATAATACCAATTCTATACACATCTTCCACCTGTTGAAGGAGAGGGAATTCTGCCTAGCTCATGTTCTGATGCCAGCATTACATTAATACCAAAATTGGACAAAATAATTATTTTTTAAAACACTGCAGACTAGTATCCCTCATAAATACAGACACAGAAATTCTTAAAATATTAGTAAATCAAATCCAACAATATATTATATGAAACAGATAATACGTTATAACCAAGTGTGTATATGTAAGGTATGATCAAAAATGGAAAATCAATGTGATTCACCATATTAAACTAAAAGGAGAAACCATATGATCATCTCAATAGATGCAGAGAAAGCTTTTTACAAAATTCAACATTCATCCATGATTTAAAAACAAAACAACTCTCAGCAAAATAGTAATTATAAAGGGAACTTTCTTGCTCAGAGAAAGGACATCTTTTAAAAAACCTACAGCCAACATCATAATTATTAGTCAAAGATGAAATGTTTTTCCTCTAAAACTGGGAGCAAGGCAATGATGTCCATTCTCACCACTTCTATTCAACATTGTTATGGACACCCAAGCCCAAGCAATGAAGCAAGAAAAATAAAATAATCATATTGGAAGACATGAACTGAAATTTTTCACAGATACTATAATTTCTACATAGAAAATTCCAAGGAATCTACAAAAAAAAAAAAAAAGCTTTTAGAAACTAATAAATGAGTTTTGCAAAGTCTTGGAATATAAGTCCAATATATAAAGATCAATGATATTTCTATATACTACAAATGAATAATTGGAATTCAAATTTTATAAAACAGGATCATTTACATAGTACCAAGAAATTAAATAGGTATAAATCTAATAAAATATGTGCAGGATCTGTATGCTGAAAACTACAAAGCACTGTGAAAGAAATAAAAGACAACCAAAATAAATGAACCAATATACTGCAGTCCTCAGTCGGTAGACTCAAAGATGTCAATTCTCCCTGAACTGATCTACAAATTCAGTACCATCCAATTAAAATCCCAGAAGGATTTTTCTGTAGATAGCAATAAGGTGATTTTAAAACTTACATTGAAAGGCAAAAAAACATAGATTACATAATCATTCTTTGTGTCAGTTAACCAATTTCTTGTTAACCATCCCCCTCTACCCCTCCCCTCTTCCATCTCGTAACCACAGTTCTCTTCTCTCCTTCTAAAAGTTCAATGTATTGGGCCGGCCCGGTGGTGCACTGCTACAGTGCACCGCTTGGGAAGCGCGGCAGGCGCTCCCACCGAGGGTTTGGATCCCACATACAGACCGGCCGCTCACTGGCTGAGCGAGGCGTGGGAGCAACACCGAGGGTTGCGATCCCGTTGCCGGTCCCGGTCCGGTACGGGCGCGACACTGAGGGTTGCGATCCATTGCCGGTCACGAAAAAAGACAAAAAGGAAAAAAAAAAAAGAAAAAGAAAAGTTCAATGTATTATTGTGATTGTTGTTTTTTTTTCCTCTCTCTCTCTTTATTGTTTATTTATGGATTCGCGCTCCCGCCGAGGGTTCGGATCCCACATACAGACCGGCCGCTCACTGGCTGAGCGAGGCGTGGGAGCAACACCGAGGGTTGCGATCCCGTTGCCGGTCCCGGTCCGGTACGGGCGCGACACTGAGGGTTGCGATCCATTGCCGGTCACGAAAAAAGACAAAAAGGAAAAAAAAAAAAGAAAAAGAAAAGTTCAATGTATTATTGTGATTGTTGTTTTTTTTTCCTCTCTCTCTCTTTATTGTTTATTTATGGATTCAGCTCCCACTTATGAATGAGTACATGCAGTATTTCTCTTTCTGCCCCTGGGTTGTTTCATTTAGCATAATTTTCTCCAGGCTCATCGATGTTGCTGCAAATAGCAGAATTTCATTCTTTTTATGGCTTAGTATTCCATTGATTTTGTATAGTAATAATTAATAAGCTAACTATCCTGATCTGACCATCACACATTGTACACAACTATTGAAAGTCAACTTTATATTTCACATATATTTATAATAAATTATTTTTTAAAAAATTAATAAAAAATAAAATAAAGGGCCGGCCTGGTGGCGCACTGGAGAGTGCGCCGCTTGGGAGTGCGGTGGCGCTCCCGCCGAGGGTTCGGATCCCATGTGGAGACCTGTTCCCACTCACTGGCTGAGCGTGGTGCGGGCGCAACACCGAGGGTTGCAATCCCGTTGCCGGTCCCCGGTACAGGCGCAACACCAAGTGTTGTGATCCCGTTACCGGTCAGTAAAAAAGACAAAAAGGAAAAAATAAAATAAAAATAAAAAATAAAATAAAATAAAATACATTAAAAAAGAAACTAGCCCAAACAATTTTGAAAAAAGAAGAAAAAGAACTCCTGATTTCAAGAATTACTATAAAGCTACAGTAACCAAGATCATATGATATTGGCAAAAAGGTAGGAACATATATCAAAGGAAATTGATCCACACAAATATGGTCAAGTGACTCCCCCCCCCACCCCCCTAAAGAGCAAAGGCAATTCAATGGAGAAAGGATGGTGTTTTCTTAGCAAATGGTACTGGAACAATTACAGATTTAAATGCAAAAAAAAAAAAAAAAAAAAAAAAATCTTGCCCCTATCCCTCCCATTTCTCCTTTAATATAGAGAATGTATATTTGATTTGTATATGCCTACTTAGGATTTTAAAATGTTGTCTACTTTGTAAGTTACTGACATTTTATCCTGTCTGGAGCATCTGACATTGTTGACAGACCATCCTTTTATATTCCCTGTTTGGTTTCCATGACTCTATAGATTATGGTTTTCTCTTATCTCTGAACTTATTTGATAAAGCCAGTTAGAATGATGGAATGAAGTTAATAGTCACAATACATGCTTCAGGGTTTTTCATTCTCTAGAATGGACACATACCCTGTCCATGAGGATATATTGGTACTAGCTATGGTTTTAATGTTTGTCCCCTCCAATGTAATGTGACAGTGTTAAGAGTGGGAAATCCAACTATGGTATTTGAAAAGTGGGACCTTTAAGAGGTGATTGGATTGTGAGGCTATGCCTTCTTGAGTGGATTAGTCCATTCATGTATTAATGGGTTAATGGACTAATGGGTTATCAGGGAGTAGTCTGGGGGGTTTATAAGCAGAGGAGGAAAGCATGTAGAAATGCACTGTTGCTCAGCCTTCATTATGTGATACCCTGCATTGTGACAGTACTCTGGAGAGTTCCAAGAGTTCGCACAAAGAAGGCCCTCACCAGATGTGCCCCTCAACTGTGGACTTTCCAGCCTCCAAAACTGTAAGAAATATATTCTGTTTCTTTATAAATTACCCAGCTTCAGGTATTCTGTTATTAGCAACAAGAAATAGACTAATATAGTACTCCCTTAGTTTCACAAACTCAGTGACA
The DNA here is from genome assembly GCF_000696425.1 of Galeopterus variegatus. Taxonomy (NCBI): domain Eukaryota; kingdom Metazoa; phylum Chordata; class Mammalia; order Dermoptera; family Cynocephalidae; genus Galeopterus; species Galeopterus variegatus. Next base: position 935,912 of record NW_007726229.1, on the reverse strand, counting down.
AAATGATTTTCAAACTGGTAAATGTAAAGACTGAACTACAGTTCTTACCTGGCTGGTATTATAAATCATATACAATTTTTTAGGTTTTGTTTGTTTTGTTTTCCTTAATATAGCAACTAAGTGAAGAACATACCAAGGTCTTCATCAGTTGAATATATAAATGGTCTTAAATTTCCTCGAGTCTCCTTCACAAAATAATCAATGACACTGAAAAGGTTTGGGAGTGTTACCTGTATAGAGAAAGAGTGAAAGAAGGCTCAATGTCACCTGGGTAAAGATAGAGTAAGAGAAAGCTCAAATGGAATTTCATGAAGATTACCGCATATTTCCTGACCTCCAGAAGATCATGTCAGGACCTCACTTCAATGGCTTGCTGAATGATCATAGTTTTACCTATTCATGTATCTTATTTCTCCTTTCTAAGTGACCATGTATCAATTTTCTGTTGAGGAATTACCTTTCCCGTTGAATATAGTCTGGTGGACAATAACTAAATACCTTGCTTTCCCCAAGTAAGGCATAAGAATGTGACTCAAGGTAGGTCAGAAAATGCTGCCTTGAAATTTGAACTTGAGTTTAGGAACAAGAAAGGATAGCAGCTTCCTTCCTCATCTGAAGGTTCTTAGTACAAGTAACTGCTTCCTAGTCCCTGAAGATTTATCAGGCTTTCAGCTATTTTATGCTCTTATACTACATTTATTTTTACTTAAGTGAGCCATAGTTGGTTTCTTCTGCTTGAAATCAAAGAACTATTAAAGCCAGAGAATTTAAGCATTTTAATATCTCATTATAACAGGATCATTTACTGGTCTAGGAGTAACTGAAATGTGTCTCTACCGTCTAAACCAGATTTTTATACAAGTGAGATCAGGTTAAACCTGCATATCCCAGATAGCCTGAGGAGGAAAAAGAATTCACAAAAATACAATCTGGTTGAAGGGAAGGATTGGGAAAGATAAAAAGTGAAAGGATAATCCAGGCTGTTCATTTTCCTTACACTGTGGACTGTATGGGCTAATGACAGAAATAAGCCCCCATTTACCAGTTACAAAGACACATTGTTCTTCCCTGACCATTGCTTCTGGTCACTTGGTTATTTGGATTAGCAATCTAGTTCTCTGCCTTTTGCATTAGAACTTGTGTAAAAAGCTTAGTCAGGCATGGATCTGAGAAGTGAGAATCTCTGGGAGGCATTTACGGCAAAGCTGTATGTGGGCTGCCTGAATCTCCAGTTGCCTTGTTCTCTAAGGTTACAATCAAAGTATAAGAAATTCAACCACATTCTTCCTTTTTCTATTTAATCAACACAATGGGCCCAGAGAGGCAGAGGAATTAGAAGCTCAATTTTAGAGAAATATTATAAATATCTTCAAGATCCACCAGTTCTATTTAAGTGATATTCAGAGACATTATTCCTGGCCCAATCTTCCCACCACTGCAGCCTAAGATTACAGAGCTATATTCCCTTTTTTCCAGTATCCTGGAATGTAGGCCACATTGCCACACTCTGATTTGTTGAGACCACTGTAAATACTAGTTTTCTCATGGGCATTATAGGCATAATGATATCTACCTCGGGGTAATGATAAAGACTTAATTAGATAATATATACAAAATACTTAGTTCTGTGCCTAACATAGTTTCTGGTGGTTATGATATTATATCATTAGCACCATGATAAGCCAGCTGGGGGCGGGTGGGTAGAGGGATTGAAGACAAGAAACCCTTTCTTTGCTGGTACATTGCTATTAAGAGGGGATCCGAATTTCTGCATGGCAGGTATTAGAGAATTAGACATTCATGGATTTCTCCCCATTAGAAATAAGCATATTTAAATACTTATAATTGGGGAGCACTTTCCAATTCTGTTGGTTAGTGTTTCCCAGGCTGATCCTTATATTTGTCTCCCAATAAACTTCTCTAAAAATCAAAATAAATACTTATAATGGCAGGATGTAAAACAGATGTTTAACAAAAACAGTATTCTCTCTCTAAAACAATTGTATTGATAAATGAAAAGCAAAAAGAATTTTTAGAAGCAGATTATGTTCTACTTCACCTTGCCTGCCTGTTCTTGCATCTCACTTCTTACTATGTATATCTGCCACCTTCAGGGCTCCTTAACTTTGCTGCTTCCTGCCAGAACTAGGTTTCTAGGGAAGAAGTCTGCTTTTCCACTTTTCTTTGTATTCTTTAAGGTAGGTTTGAGAGGAATTGGGAGAAAGTTCATCAACAACAATAAAATAGCTACTTACAGGTTTTTCCAGTTCAATAGTGTAGTTTTTTCCTATGCTTATCACTTTGTAGTGCTTGATTCTTGGCATGCTAAGATGAAACAAATGGTTAATCTCCATTTGATTGTACAATTAGGTCAATGCAAACTAAAGTGAGTATAAAATAATACCTGTTTAGCAAACCTATGTTCCCATGACAACAAAAATTCTTGGTGGTTAGGCAACATTTTTAAAAATCCTTGGTGATTTTTGTTTTTCTATTTACCTGGTTTTCTATGTCTCTTTTGAGGGGGTTACACAGTAGAGATATAGGAAATCTAGGTCATCAAGTGGGTGAATGAGAAAGAATAACAGAGAAGAAAAAAGTAATCAAGATTTGAAAATCAGGCAGAAATACTTTTTTTAAATGTTAGTAACAATGAATTATTGAAAGAATTATTGAAAGAAAATTGTTTTCTACTCTACCTCATTACTAATCCAACCAGAAAGCCTTCGATCACTATTATTCCTGCTCGCTCATATACCACCCTGAATATCTGCTAAATTTGGGGCTGACTTAGAGATACAGAAAGTGCTAGGTCACTGTATGAACAATAGATGGGAATATAAGTACAGTAGATGAATCTTAATGTCTTTCTATAGCAGTCTAAATTATTAACACTCTAAATACATGGTATTTTATTGAGTATGAATGGCTTAAGAACAAGAAACACATTCTATTCATCTTTGTATTCAGCATTAGGCACACAACAAATATTTATGAAACTGAATTTAAAAAATTCTAGGAGCCCATCTCCTAGTGCTATCTGCTAGAACTAAATGAATTTATACTGAGAGCAGAAGTCAGTGTCCATGCCAATTAGTTGTGAACAACAGTATATTTGTCTTGAATTCCTTTAATTCATATGGCAAGAGTGTTAGCATCAAAGCTTTTCTAATGCTGAAAAGTTAACAGCTTTTATTTCACTGTCGTTTGTTCAACCAATTAATTCAACGTTTGTCCTATATACAGAAGCTGTCTAAGCAAAATTGTTCATCGGGTTAAGCTGGTCTACAGTCTACAGGGCCTTTTCACTTTTTTTTTTTTTTTTTAAAAGTCTCTTCTCTCTCCATTTCCAGTTCATACTCCTCTTGGACTGAACTACATAGAAGTCTTCTATTAAGGGACTCTCTTCCAGGGCCGGCCCCGTGGCGCACTCGGGAGAGTGTGGCGCTGGGAGCACAGCGACACTCCCGCCACGGGTTCAGATCCTATATAGGGATGGCTGATGTGCTCACTGGCTGAGCGCGGTGCAGGCGACACCAAGCCAAGGGTTGTGATCCCCTGCCTTTTCACTTTTTTTTTTTTTTTTTAAAAGTCTCTTCTCTCTCCATTTCCAGTTCATACTCCTCTTGGACTGAACTACATAGAAGTCTTCTATTAAGGGACTCTCTTCCAGGGCCGGCCCCGTGGCGCACTCGGGAGAGTGTGGCGCTGGGAGCACAGCGACACTCCCGCCACGGGTTTGGATCCTATATAGGAATGGCCGGTGCACTCACTGGCTGAGCACGGTGTGGGCAACACCACACCATGGGTTGCGATCCCCTTACCGGTCATGAAAAGACAAAAAAAATAATAATAATAATAAAGGAGTAAGGGACTCTCTTCCTCATCTACTACTATATCCAAATTTCCACTGTGATATCCAATTGCTAAACAATTAATTCCAATGGCCTACTTATAAAACATGAGGTAAAGCCTAACCAAACCCTCTCCCCTCCTACAAGAAAGTATTCCTTAATGCTGAAACTTCAGGAATCAGTTACAGACTGGTAAAGGAACTATTTTTGGACAGAAGAGATCTTACAAGTACCCTTTCAGGGTGGTTGGCCCTAGCTTTATCTTTACTCCAACCATAAAAAGGTCTTTTTAATCAGACAGTTATTTTTGAAAACTCTCCCCAGTTTCAATGAGAATTCCTGTATTCCTATGAAATAAGTGATTGCTATTCCTTTGGAGACTGAAAACTTGCTTCAGATTCTGGTTCTGTTATGCGTGCTCTCTGATCCTGTTTCTTCGTCTATAAAATGGAGATGGTTGTGTCTTGCCTCACAGGGCTGTTGTGAGTTAACGTTTGCAAAAATCTTAGTACAGTGTTTGGCACATTTAAGCACTCAGTAAATTATAAGTATTTTTTAATATGCATTAAATATATTGTTTTAATTTAGTAGTTTCTGTGAGTCTCAGCCTCTTCATTTGTAAAACATGGATAATACTGTCTCAAAGTTTTTATTGTGCCTGAAGAAAATGTTTGCCAGCACTCAAAGCAGGGCCCACAAATGCTAACTTATAAGGGGGGACAATGATTGTTGTTAGTAGCCATCATATCATCATCATTCATTGCAAAGCTGTGGGAAGAAAAGTGGCAAAGATCAACAGGGTCTCCTGGAACTTTTGACTAAAAGGACTAAATTCTGAAGCAGAAAATGAGATAGAAAATCAATTCCATTGAAGTTGCTTAGGCTTTTTCTCTCATTTTAGACCCTTTGCTTTTCTTTTATACTATGTTTTGTTTTTTCAGAGGAATAGAGAGAGGGAAAAAACAAGGTTAATAAAATTTGCTATATTAAGATTTCCTGATTATGACCTCAAAAAAGAAGTAACCAGTCTTTTAAAAAAAAAAAAAAAAGTGTGATCTTAAATGTGGTTATAAGTATTGTTCTTAGCTGCTGCTGCTTTTTTTGTTTTTTTGTTTGTTTGTTTGTTTGTTTTCTTAAAAGCCAGTCAAATTTAGCAGTGGGGGAGTTGTATACCAACTTCAGTGACACTAATATTAATAAGTTCTAATAACTCACTACCATCGGACCAGTTGTTCTTAGCATCTGCCCTCAATTTTTGCAAAGGAGTACATTTTGGGTAAATATGTATACTGCTTCTTTAACTAATGGCTTTCCAAAGTGTCTATACTACTAGACTGGCACCTAGTCCTAACAATCTCAAGAAAACAAAATCAAATCATGAAGTTTGTTCTAAGAATAGCTTCATGTCTTATGAATTCACACACCACCAGGCTGGGTAAAGGTAGATGATATTCTACACCGAGAGGAGTCAGCTATAATTTGACATTGAATGACTTTTATTTATTCCTGAGAACAACAGTCTTCCCTTCAACAGCTGATCTGTTAACAGATGGAGATAATTTTATTTTCAAGTATTGCTTTGTAAATCAACTTTTCCTTTTCAGCTACTGTTTTACCATATACAATCATCTGACTTGCAAAGGCGAACATTTCTCCTATAAACTGTAAGAGAATAAATTGGTTTCATAGGTGACACAGGTGCTTCCTAATAGTCTAGTTTTCTATCAAATTCTTTACAATAAACTCTACATTATAACAAGCTAAAATTCTAATACTCTCTATACTTGCTATACTTTAAAATTAAGTGACCCGTTAAATAGAAGATATTAAATCCATTTGTTCTAAAAGGACTGTTTTGAGGCATTAAAGAACATATCTTACAATCCTTAACATCACAGGCATATCTGGGTAATCCTAACAGTTAAAATTGTTCTTAGCCACTTCCAGGTGTAAACTATTCCCCAAAGCCTAAATAAGCACATACTGATTCCATGGCTACAATGCTTTAGCTTTGCCATTCTATCTCACTTCTTGCTTTCTAAATATCAACTTGGGGGGATGGGAGGAGTGATTAGTTTTATGAAATTTTAAAAGTTTTTGTGTTCACCAGACAAAAGCAAGAATTTCTGTATGAATTCAAACTGGAAGTGAATCTACTAAAATCACAGTGATATAACTTTGATGTGAACTCCTTTGCCAGACTTTCTTATAGTTAAAATATAGCTTAAGTATAATATAAATGTAAGTAAAAACTAAGACATTAAATTTATATCCTAAGTATAGAAACTCATTGAGTTTGGTCACAAACCACACCTACAGCAGAAAACACTGTTATTTTTCATACCTCAATTGTATGGAAAATGCAATGCAAAAGTTGGACTAATTTAGACCACCTTAAAAGAGATCAGGCTGCTATTGTAGAGGAAATATACAGTTTTTAAAGAGCAATCAGGTCTTGGGATTTTGCTCATTTTGTGCAGAATAGTAACACAGGATCAAACAGTTAGACCAATAAAGGAGTAACATGAAGGAAAAAAAAAATTAATCACTCTGGTATTATCTAATTTTGTTTTCAAGCAGTTAGATTGTGTTTCCTTTCAAAATCTGCTATATAAATTTTATTGTGTTATTGTTTTGTTTTTTCAGTGGCTGGCCAGTACAGGGATCCAAACCCACGGACCTTGGTATTGGAAGGCTGGACTCTAACCAACTCAGCTAACTGGCCAGCTTTATATACATTTTAATTCACATTTATATCATCTTATTTTTAAAAGTAGAAGTAAATAGTAAAGACTTTTTTTTTTGTTTTATGTGATACTCAATTTTCTTTTTATTTATTTATTTATTTATTTTTTATTTTGACTGGTAAGGAGATCGTAGCCCTTGGCTTGGTGCTGTCTGCACCACGCTCAGCCAGTGAGCGCACCAGCCATCCCTAAATAGGCTCCGAACCCCGCGGCCTCGGCGCTATTGAGCCCCGCGCTCTCCCGAGTGAGCCACGGGGCTGGCCCATAATTTTCTAAACCCTAAAAAAGTACAAACTCCTTGACCAGGATATACTAAATGGAAAAATCTACTTTCTCCCAGGAGTTTTTCTAAGGTCACTGATATTTAATGGAAGCCATACTTTTATTTCTTTTGGATTTGTTTCAAGATAGTTAATTAAATTATAAATCAAATAAGTTGTAACTGAAAAATCTATATTCGACCATATTTCAATGGAGTTGAAAACCCATTAACTCTAAATGTTAGCTTATAATAAAGAGAAAAAATAATGAAACCACAAGCAGGTTAAATTGACAGACATTCATTGTAGAAAAATACACAGATACTCACACACTCACATCTCTTACACACAGAACCAGGATCTGATTTACCAACTAATATTCTTGCCATCTGTTTAGTGCACATGCTAGTGTATAAATACAATTACTCTGTTTATACAGAGTAGTTGGCAATGAATGAAGTTTATTGGGCCATGGCTTATACCAGCAAGTGAGCCATAATACCATAATTTTACTTTTGTCCTGCAAGTGATTATTTTCTTTTTACTGCTTTTATCACTATTTATCAACCTATTTAAAATTATAGATATTTATGAGGTGAATTGATGGATAGATTCTTTGATAGATATGTTATAGTAAAAAAGTTAATAGAAGAATATTATCCCCATAAAGAGTAGAAAATTTAAGAATCAAATTCTGTTTATATTTTTATAGGAAAGATAATTATTTATTGAATATTTTCATATGGGCAAAACCCTCTATATTTTAATTATATTATCAGTTGTGAAAGGGTTAACTAAGCCAGAATCCCTATTGAAATGCGAGCTTTCATAGACTCTGAAAGCTGGTGTAGCTCTTAAAAGACCTAAGCACCCTAACTACACAGAAAAACCAACTTTTGCATGTGTTACTGACTTTATCAATGATAAGCCATTTTACCATGAAGAAATAATTAACCTTGACAAGAAGCTCCAAAGTGGTCATTTTAATAGATAAATCAGGTTATGTCAACAGTCTAGTGACCTCACATGTCATTCAGAGCAAAACCCTTGTCTCTGCAATAACCTATAGGGCTCTGAGTGATTTTTCTCTACCCTTACTTCTGGAATCTCATCTACTACTACTTTTCTCCTTGCTCAACTCCGTTGCAGTCTCAGTGGCCTCTTTCTGTTTCCTGAACAAGCCAAGCATTCTTCTGCCTCTGGACATATGCACCTGCTGCCTAGAACACTCTTGCCCCAGATATTGGCATGGTTTGTTCCCTCACTTCTTTCAGGTCTCTGCTTACATGTCAGTTAATAAAGTAGGCCTTCCCTGACCACCCTATACTAAAATAATAGCAGCCACAAAATTTTTTTCTATATATCACCTCTGAGGGTTCCCATCTCTCTCATCCTGCTTTATTTTACTCCATAGACTTTATCACCATATATATGATATTTTTAGTTATGTATTTATTTATAGTCTGCATTTCCCCACAAGAATGTAAAATCCTTGAAACCACGGATGTTGTTTTCTTCCCTGCTGTATCCACAATACCTAGAGCATTACTTGGTACATCATAGTCACTTAATAAGTATATGTTGAATCAAATGAATGAACTGTACAATTATATTCAAGACCAAAGTAATTTGCTCATTCTTTTCCCCTCCTTCAAATATTAGCTTTGGCTCAATCTTTAGTATTGCTTATGTGACATTCCCTCTCTATTCTTGTGTTCATATTTTTTTTAAAATAGAATACTTCACAAATTTGCATGTCATCCTTGCAAAGGGACATGCTAAACTTCTCAGTATGGTTCCAATTTTAGTATACATGTTGCCAAAGCAAGTACATTGTGTTCATGTTTCTAGCCCCAACAAAACCCATAGCAGGTGCTGATCTGAACTTGTGTGACTTTACTTTCTAAAGTGATACCACGTTTTAACAATTCCATGCATTTTTTTTATTATACATACTCTGTCTCCTGCCGGATAGTGATGGAGTAGTTTTTACTGTCACTACCAGGCCTCAAGATCATATTTCCCAAGGAAGGGTTCTTCTTGAGCATCTCAGTTGCTTCTTTCCGGGACACTGTATAAAAACATCTACAGAGGTGAGATAAAAAACGGAAATTTTATTAACTGATGAAGATTGCTACTTAAAAAACATGCTATCAAAATAACTTTGAGAGCTGCAGTTATTAACTTTTCTCAAAACTTCCAGCTTTATTTGGATCCCTGTACTGGCCAGCCACCAAAAAAAAAGTAAAAAGAAACCTTCCAGCTTTATTATTGCAATTATATAATTATAATTAGATATTGTTACAAACCAGTGCCACTACAAATATGCTAATGCTTAAGGTCCTGCCTCCCTCATTCCTCCAAAGCCTCTTTAAACAAAGACGACCTGAAAAGTTATCTACTGATTAGTATGTAATCACCATTACCATTTGAAAATCTAAGACAAGGGCTGGCTGGTTAGCTCAGTTGGTTACAGTGTGGTGTTTTAACACCAAGGTCAGGGGTTCGGATTCCTGTACCAGTCAGCTCACCCCTCCTCCACCCTCCCCCAAAGAAGAAAATCTAAAATAAGAATTAACAATGGATCCCCAGTCTCAGTGTATAAATAGGATCTTGGATAAATATTATAAATAAATGTATGTATTTTATTTATTTATTTATTTTTTCTAAAAGATGACCAGTAAGGGGATCTCAACCCTTGATTTGGTGTTGTCAGCACCAAGCTGTCCCAAGTGAGCTAACCAGCCATTCCTATATAGGGATCCGAACCCATGGCCTTGGTGTTATCAGCGCTACACTCTCCCAAGTGAGCCACAGGCTGGCCCTTGGATAAATATTTGTTGGTGATTTCCTTTCAGGGATTCAAAACACCTCTCAATGCTTCTATTGTATGGTCTTTGTTTTAAATAACTAATATTTAAGGACATGTCTGAACTCACTCCTTTTGGAGTGAGTCTTTCTATGGCATTGGTGGTATTTTTATGCACAAAATTTAAAAAGCACTTTCCATTTTTATAATATATATTGTAGTCAATGAAATATATGATCATAGGAAAAATCTGACAGTATATGCAATACACTTAAATGTTAACAACAAATGTCTCTGAATGGTGGGACTAAAAATATTTTTAATCTTTTTATTTATCTGTAATAAATATATATTACTTGTTTTATTGAGAAAAAAAGAAAAAGAAGCAGTCTGTGACTTTTAACCATCGGTCCCTCAGTTGTCATTGGTTTCAGCTAAAAGTGAGGGTTGGCAGGTTTCAGCAATAGTAGTATAGATAGAATATGCACCAGAACCTGATGTCGTAGATAGTACCAAGACAAGTTTCAATGACATGAACACCAAGATCTCAGGAGGAAAGGGCTCACAATCTTTTCAACAATATAAAAGATAAATGTATGGTGTTCCTGAATTCAGCATGGTCTCTGCTTCATTTTTCCAACAACATCTTACACATTTTATACAAGACCTTCCTCAGAATACAAGCTCAATGACTACTCACTGATTGGTCAATTGAATAGAACATCTCAAGTATTTAAAATTCTTTGGTATAATTTTCTGATAGAAAATTGGTCAATCATTGAGTTTCATTGTGAAAAAATATCTTTTCCTTTCTTCTTCATAGGAGTTTTTATTCAGGTTTGAGCTCTGGAAAGAATATCTATTTGGTCTTAAGTGTGGGTGGAAGGGGATTTCCTATGTGGTGAGAGGGTTAGTTTAAATCTATACTTTGTTGATCATGACATAGAAGAGGAAATGTGGCATGTACTCAGAGATATGCAGTTTATTTCCAAGACTGATTATTATCCCTTGTTTAATAAGGTCCTGACTGTTCTTGATAATTAGAAATTAGTCTTAACAATCAAATGAATAAACTAGATAAATTGTGCACTTACACTGGCATAGGGTTCAGTACATCCACATAATCTTCAACTGGTTCTTTCTCTTTCTCCATGGAAGTACTCGACAGCTGCTCTGTCTCAATCCTCCTTTTCTTCTCTCTCTCTAGGACTTCATGCAGTCTAATTACTTGCCCAGGTAAGAGTGACACTTGTTGGGGAACTGACAGCTAAAACCAATTCAAACAGTAAGCAAACAAGAAAGACAGCCAAATAACTTACTGATTTTAAAGATGAGCCTGTTCTCCTCCTAAGGAGCTTCAGTTACCTGACAGAGATGGATGGGTAGAATCACAAATAGAGGATCTTGGTCTTGCATGGGTGTCTTAGACCTACCTCTAAAACAACTAGAACTTACACGAGGTGCCCACCCTTCTTCCAAGAAATCTTCCTTTTGGTCTGGCCTCAAATCAAAGTATACCCACCTTGTACTACAAGTGAAGTAACAACAAACCTCTCATTTTTCATTCTAAGCACATGAGTTCATCAATGCTGGAAGTTCCAGAGCATCTGCAACGTGCCTCACTCTCTGACAAGTAACCTGGAATAAGCTCCACCGGCCATATGGCAACATAGGATTGAGATGGAACTATTCATGAGATGACTGAGGATTAGCAGAGGTCTATATTTTGGTGTGTTTGTGTGTGTGTTTCAAACATTCATTCACACATTACAATGATGGAACTTCTCTGATTAGTTGTTACCTTTTTTACAGATGTATTTTGGATTGAGTCACTTGAATTATATTCATACTTCAAATTTAAACCTCATTATGTCTAACTATGTGCTCTTGGAAAATGTAGTCTGAATGGTAGAATTCTTTTTTTTTTTTTTTTATGTAACACTAACTAGTCTGTACTTGGAGGCAGCCATGTCTGATTATCATCTTTATCTCCAGAGATGGGTGCATGCTTTCCAGGGGGTATTCAAGAAAGTCCATTGGTTTGGGAGGGGAGGAGAAAACATTAGAATTCCACTTTCTGGGTTGACCGGTTAGCTCAAGTTGGTTAGAGCATGGCCTTGTAATACCAAGGTCAAGGGTTCAGATCCCTGTACCAGCCAGCCAACAAAACAAAACAATAAAACCGCACTTTCTACTTAGTTACTGTATTAGTCCGTTTCCATTGCTTTTAACAAAATATCTGAAACTGGGTGATTTACAAAGAAAACAAAATTTATTGCTTACAGTTTCTCAGGCTGGAAAGTTCAAAGTCCATCTGGTGGTGGCAACAGTGACCCAGGGGTCTCACATTGCAAGATGGTAGAAGCAGAGAGAGCAAGGGAGGACAGACTCTCCTCTTCTTTTAAAGCCCTCAGAACCACACCCCTGACCACCATTTTTAATCCATTCACTACTGCAAGGTCCTACAATCCAATCACCTCTTCAAGGTTCCACCTTTCGTTTACCATAATAGGAATTCCCACCCTCTTAATAGTCACAGTGGGGGTTAAATTTCTAATATATAAGACCTGGGGAGCACAATTTAGGCTTCAAAGAGTTTGGGGAGGACATAATTCAATACATTACAGTTACTATTTCATTAATTCCTATTTTTGTTTATGTTTTATTATGTATATATGTACATATAAAATGTAAATAACAATTTCCTAATAGGGGTACACAATCAAAAAGGTTTAGAGATCATTCTTCTTGATAATTAAGCTAACTAGTAACTAGTAAAACTATTTTCTTATATACCAAACCAGAAAAAACAAAATAAGGGGGAAAAAAGTAATGAAACAGCTACTCAGTATTAATTGCCTATTATATTTTGAGCACTGTGCATGTGTTATTGTGAACCTCACAGCAATGCTACAAGACAGGTATTATACCCACTTTACAAATGAAAAACAATAAACAGGCTCAGAAAGATTAAATGACTAATCCAGTGTCACACAGCTAGTAAGTTGTGTAATCAGGACTCAAAATTGGGCTTATTTGTTTCCAAAGCTTTTTCAACTAGTCTGCGCTTCTCACACTTCTCTCCTAAAGTTCTCCTAATAACAACATAGTATGAATGTCCACATACAGTGATCTGGTACCATAGCACAAAACAACATTTAAAGAGCACAAAATTTGAGGCAACTTGTCTTCCCTTGAAAATTCACATGAATTTTATTTTATATTCTGTAATATATCTAGGTATGGTTTTTTGTTTTGTTTTGTTTTGTTTTTTGTGACAGGTAAGGGGATCGTAACCCTTGGCTTGGTGTCGTCTGCACCACAGTCAGCCAGTGAGCGCACCGGCCATCCCTATATAGGATCCGAACCCACGGCCACAGTGCACCCAGTGCCGCTCTCTCCCGAGTGAGCCACGGGGTTGGCCCTCCAGGTATGTTTTAATATAAAAAAATAATGCTTTTTATCCTTACCTCAAAGGAAAAAACTAAAAGCAAAATGTTTGGCCAGAACTTCAAGTGTAATTAGTGTACAGGGAAAATACACCAAGCTTTATCCAGTGGTTTTTGTGTACTCCTTGATACCGAGTCACACGCTCTTGGGATACACCCACCCCAGTGTAAGAAGCACCATGCCACACAATGATGCCTTTCCATAAGAGAAGGAAAGAATGGAATTCCACAAAGAATTTCTTCCCTCACTCTTCCCCCCTGCCATAAGAAAACATGTCCTTCACATTTTTAACTTGCCCACGTTTCTAGTCTCTTATAACTTCTCTACATGGTAGTTGGACCTCCAACTGTCACCTGTTACTGGCTGAAATAAAGAACCAGCATCCACCATCTTGGTAAAGTGCAGTGCTTATTTCATGTGACTACAAAGGCTTTACTTAGAAACTGGGTTTGTATAGAGTCTGTGTTTAAATGACTATAATAAACATGGAAAGTTTTTATATCCTCTAAAAGTATTAGAAAACATTGTGCTCTTTTGGGGGCTGGTTATCAAAGTATCTTGTGTTTCCAAGACAGTTGCTACAGTGACTTTAAAATAATGATAGTTATCTTGCTGCAGCAGTTAACTTTTAGCAGTAGATCTTACTATTTGCCTCTGATAAGATGCCAGAGTTGAACAGATAAGCATCCCTTTAAGACTCACTAAACAATTGTTAAAAGGTGATTTTTTCTTTTGATGGTCTCTCCTTTTTATATTGCCTATGCTATTTATAAAATTTATCTGTAAACATTTTCCATATATGTGTCAAATGAATAAGAAAGGAGTTGGAAAGTATTTTAGAAGATGTTATGTAAGCTACAAATACTCTTTGTAAAATGTACAAAGGACCACTGTGTTGAAAGGATAAGAGCAAAAATTAAATCTCCCTGGCCACCTGTTATTCCCTAATACATTGCCCGGTTTATTTTCTTCATAAGTTATCAAAATGTGAATTGATCATGTTTGTTTACTTTCTCCCTCTCCACCCACCTGATCAAAACATAACTTCCATGAGTAAGTACAAGAGTTTAGATCTGTCTTTTTCAATTGCTGTATCTTTAGCCTCTTTTACTCTGCATGGTTCATAGTAGGTGTTCAGCAAATATTTGTTAAATAAATGAATCAATGAAAAGTAATGATGTTCCTACCTGTGTTACCGTAAGAATGAAGCCTCTCCATTCTTCTCCACTTTCTGTGTTCTCTGTCTATAGATGAAGACAAAAACAGATAAAGACTAAGAAAACATATAAGTGACTATGAGAATTAATACTTTTATTAACTTTAAATAACTTTAGAGTTTCACATGATTCTTTTATGACTCTAAATAGGTAAGCCATCAAAACCTAGCATGATTGGCAAAATACATATTCTTCTATTGAAGCAAATAGTTTTAAAAAGGCATAATTCATTTTCCTTTTTGCTTAGAACTATTAATATGTATATGTTATGAAATATTCCAATACTAATTTCTTTTGTCAGAAGACAGAAGTATATAGTTTCAATCTGTTTACTTACTAAACAAGTAAAATTGTATAAATTAACTAAAAAAAAGTAAATATTAGCAAACATTTCTGCAGTATGTTAATTCATGATTACTCTCTCCATCTGGTGTTTAAAATTGGCTGGCTTTAAGTTTGAGGCAACCAAAGTAGAAACTTCCAATTCCTAGCTCTAAATACTGCTACTACTAGTAATAACAATACCAGCCAACATCTTTTGAGTGCTTATAATGCAGCTACTGTTCTAAGCACTTCACAAGTATTACTTGATTTAATCTTCAGGGCAACTTGGAGAAAGGCACTATTTTTTAAATTTTACTTTACAGATTTGTTTATTTAACAGATATTTATTGAGTACCTTTAAGTGCTAGGCACTATTCTAGGTGCTGGCTTATATCAGTGAACAAAACAAAAATCTGTTCTCATTTAGGGTCTAGCAAGGAACAATAATAAATACAATAGTAGGTTTTATAGTGTCAGAACAAAATAAACGGAAAAAATAAAATGTAGAACAGGGTAAGAGAGACTGAGAATGCAGCTCGAGGGTAGGGGTGAGCAAAAGCGTTGCAATTTTAATATAGTATAGGTAGGCCTTAGTGAGAGGGCTACATTTGAGCAAAGACTTACTTCAAAGTGAAGAAATGAAGGTCCAAAGAGATTAAGTAGCAGCTAAGAATAAAACAGCCGAAACTCAAACATAGACACCTGACCCCAATCCCGTGCTCTTAAATACCAAATCCAAATCATCTGGGGAGCTTGCTTAAAACCTGGGGCCCATGTTTGGAGTAGGGCCTGGATTTCCTAAATACAGTGTTTCCTAGTACACTAAAGTTTAAGGGCCAGTGATTTCAAGGTCAATCAGTAATCTCTTGGGAAAGTCTCTGATTACATCTTATTCAATTGCAAGTTGTTCTCTTTATGTTATTACTGTAGTTGTTGGTTGACTTTAATTGGCTCACTTTGAATGCCAGCCTTTGAAGAACAACCTTTAAAGAACATCAGGTGGGATCCCTGAGAGTATATGGTTTCATTGTGCTTGTATACTAAACAAGTGAACATGTGCTTTTAAATCCCAATTCAGAGAACTGTAGTTCTTGGCAAAAGGCAAGAAAATATTAACAAAATAAAAGACTTAGCCCCTCTTGTAACTCCTCTTTACTTCAGCCCCTGGGTTTGTGAAGAGGTGAATGCTATTTTTAACCACAACTCTTTTCAGACTATTTCTCCTTGCTCACCTTCAGTTGCACTTCCTCTTTTGGCAAAACAAGGGTGAATTTTGCACAGTTCTTTTCAGTTGAATTCTGGTCAGTAAGGCATGTGAGATCTGTTATGTCTAGTTTGTCAACATACTGCAAAGATAAACAAAAAACTCATTAAATTATTTCATGGATAATGCACATTAGTTCTAGCAGGAAGGAAAGTAAGTAATATCTTCCTTTCTACTGATTTGTACTTTATATAATCCCTAGTTTTCCCAATCCTACAGGGCATTTGGAAATATATTATATGGTGGGGTACTGGACTTGGCTCATACAGGTTTGCACTTATACTAGCATAGGGTTTGTGAAAGCCAATTGTTAAATTTTGAGGAAATTTGCAAGTCAGTTGTTAAACACAGATGTTATAAAAATTACATTATATAAACATGCCAGTAAATAAGTTACATTAAAAACAAAAGTAGTAAAAGCTCAAAATTCATCACTTTCTCATTATATTGCCACATTTTACTATTCTCTATGCTTTTGAGTTTATTTACATTTTGTTTCTGTATGGTGAAAATACTATATAATGGCGTGCTGTTGTGCCTTTCTTCCCAGCTCCACGTTCAATGAGGTCACACTGATAGGTTGAAATCAGCTATAGTAGGAGTATTTACACCAGGGAAATTGGTAAACCTCAAAAATCAGGGCTTGATTTCTTGTACTGTTGATTGTCCCAAGGGATGGCACTTTTTTCCTGCAAAAGGCCAGATAGTAAATACTTTAGGCATATATTCATTCTCTGTTGCATTTTTTTTTGGTCTTTTTTTTTTTTCTTTACAACGCTTTAAAAATGTAAAAATTATTCTTAGCTCAAAGAATATACAAAATCAGGTCATAGGCAAGATCTGGCCTAAAGTCCACAGATTGCTGGCTCCTAGTCTAGACTTAAGAAAGTGAAGGAGAAAATATTAATAGTGCAGATGAAACTTTAAAGTTTGTTGTGTCTGAAGCTGTTTCACTGTAAATAGAACAAATATTGGGTTGGTTAATGGGCACATAACAGCCATATAGGAAAAATAAATTCTATGGATGTACAATCGAGCTAGGCATCTATAATTAATAATTTACTGCATATTATCAAATGACTAGAAGTGAGATCAAACGTCCTTATCTCAAGGAAAGATTACGTTTTGTAATGATGAATGTGCTAATTACCCTGATTTGATCATCACACATTGTATACATGCATTAATATTCAACCCTGTACCCCTCAAATATGTATAATCAATACATTTCAATAAAAAATAAGAGAAAAGAAAAAGAACAAAAACTGACAAAATATTCTTCCAGAACTCAAAAACTATTATCTAATTCAGCAAAGAAGTTGCTCATGTCATTGACTATGACATGTATGTGAAGTTCTGACATACATTGTTTTACTTTCCTTTTACTGATTTTTTTTTTTTTTTTCAAAAGATGACCGGTAAGGGGATCTTAACCCTTGACTTGGTGTTGTCAGCACCACCCTCAGCCAGTGAGCAAACCGGCCATCCCTATATGGGATCCGAACCCGGGGCCTTGGAGTTATCAGCACCGCACTCTCCCGAGTGAGCCACGGGCCAGCCCCCTTTTACTCATTAATGTAAATGTAAAAATATCAGCCAACATTCATGTCAAATATCATGAATAAATTTATTAGGGAAACAGCACATTGAAATATAGCTCGATTTTCAAATCTTGATTGAGTTACAATTATATTTGGCTATATAGAAATTATAATACAGAGTATTGTGTACTTTTTAATTATGTGGTACACATTCTTTATATCAGTAATATTTATGTTTATGTATATATATATATATATATACATTTTTTCTAGAAAGCTAATTTTTTAACAATTCCTACTTCTAGGATTTTATTTTTGATATGGGGATTTGAACCCTTGACTTTGGTGTTATAAGCACCATGCTGTAACCAAGTGAGCTAACCGGCCAGCCCAGAAAGCCATTCTTTTATTATTTATCATATACTGCTGGTTATGAGGATCCTATCAAGGAATTCCTATCTTATCCAAATACAATAAAAATATTTTATATGAGCAATTGGTCTATATGGACTGGTCTGTATGCAAAGGGCCAGGCTTGCTCTCTAGCATTAGAAAGAACCACCTGTAGTAAGTGTAGTAGGGTTTTAAGTTACACTTTTTTGTTAAAAAAAAAACTATATTATTCTTTTCTTGACTTCTTTCTGTCTCCTTTTATTTTTCTCTCTGTTATGCCTAATATAACTTGTTTTACTGCATTCTTGTTAAGTCTCCTTATTTTATTTTTCTGAATGAGGTAGAGCATAAATACAAGTAAATACATTTTTTTCCAGAGCTATTTCCGTATCGATGAAGTTGAGGGTAAGTTTTGGTTGCCTATTTATTTTCGAAACAAAGAATAATTAAAAACAGAAGGAGAGGTACGAGAGAAGGAAGATAGAATTTAAAATTAAACAAGAATCTTTTTCTGATTGTCTAGATCAAGCTCAGTGAGTTTTGCTGTGACAAAGGAGGAAGTAACAGAGGAAGAGGTGCAGAGTCAGAGTGCAGTACACTGATCCATTATTAGAGGAAAGGAAGTCATATACTTTTGTTTTTAATTGTGGTGTTGTAAAGGGCCTAAAAGGTCATCTGTGTAATCTAGCCGCCATCTGATGCTTGAATACTACTCTAGGGTGACCCTCCATGTGGTCATCCAGCCTATGTTTGAATATCTCCAGCAACATGGATCTCATGCCTCCTAAGCAGCTCTGACTGCTAGCCAGTTTTTCCTTGTATTGAGCCAGTTTTTCTCTAGCTAATTTTCATCCATTGGTCCCAGTCCCTTTATTCCATAGAAAAAACCTAAACAGATTCAGTGACTTTTTTACATGACTTCCTGACAGCCTTTCAAATATTTAAAGGCACATTTAAATGTTTCCCTCCTATAGGCTGAAGACCTATAGTTCTCACCTGGTCTACCCCAGTGTTTTCTCCTAAGACTATCACCCCAAAAAACTTTCCAGAAGTTCTGGATTCTTTTTTAACAAAATTGGTAGATGTGCAATTCTGCGGCATTTTATTGTAACAAACCCCTTCATGGTATAGTGGTTAAGAAGGTTGGCTCAGAGGCTGGCTGGTAAGCTCAGTTGGTTAGAGCGTGGTGCTGATAACACCGAGGTTCAGGGTTCAATCCCTGTACCGGCCAACTAATAAAAAATAAAGAATGTTGGCTCAGTAGCAAGACCTGGATTGTACCATTTTTATTAATTATCTGACCTTTACAATTTCTTAATTCTTAAACTTGCCTATTTTCACCTATAAAATGGGGATTAAAATAGTACTCACTCTGCAGAGTTGTTGTGAAAATTAAATGAGATAATGCAAGTAAAATGCTTGAATGCTTATTATGTGCGAGATACACTCTTAACTCTTTACATGTACTATCTCATTTAATTCTTTTGATAGCCTATGACATGGTCTACACTTTTCATCCTAATTTTAGAGATTTGAAGACTGAATGTGTTGGGGATCTTTTGTTTTCTCCTCTAGATTCACTTTTATCCCCTTACCACCAATACTGTGTACCAGGAGAGGGACCTATATGGACAACATCAAGGGGCTTCCTTACCCTTTCACTTCAGGGTTGGACTCTAGAAAACATTGGCAGGAGATCAGAAGAGTGAAGAGAGTGAGGTTGTGTATTTATTACCCTGTATAGTTGCTCCCTTCATCAAAGATCAGATTCCTCTCAATGCAGTCATCCCCACACACAACTCTCCCCTCTACTCTCCCACTCTTTTCTTTCACTCCTAGGCATGATAATAGGGTACTCTTATTAGTCCCAGAGTTCTGTACTATCCTCAGTAATTTTCTTTTTTTTTCTTTTTTTTTTTTTTTAAAGATGACCGGTAAGGGGATCTCAACCTTTGGCTTGGTGTTGTCAACACCACGCTCAGCCAGCGAGCAAACCGGCCATCCCTATATGGGATCCGAACCCGTGGCCTTGGTGTTATCAGCACCGAACTCTACTGAGTGAGCCACAGGCCGGCCCCTCAGTAATTTTCTTATACCCTGTCCACTACTTTGAATATTTATTTATTTATTTATTTATTTATTTTGTGTGTGTGTGTGTGTGACCAGTAAGGGGATCGCAACCCTTGGCTTGGTGTCGCCCGCACCGCGCTCAGCCAGTGAGTGCACCGGCCATCCCTATATAGGATCCAAACCCACGGCCTCGGCGCTCCCAGCGCCGCACTCTCCCGAATGAGCCACGGGTCTGGCCCTTGAATATTTATTAAACCTTTATTAAACTCTCTTCAAATTAGCCAATTTGAAGACACATCTATTTCCTACCAGTTTCCTGTCTGATACACTGAGCCAGAGAGAGGTTAGATAACTAGCCCAAGATCTCACAGTTAATAGTGGCAGGATCAGGATAAAAACCCAGGCAGTCTGTCTGGACAGACCAGGCTCTCAATCACTAAGCTCTACTGCCTCTTGCCACGTAGTAAATGACAATAACTGTTAGCTGTCTCTTTTACTGTGCATTATACAAGGTTTAGACCAGGGTCTTTTATATTTACTGACATCAGTGGTAAGTTTGAATGCACAACAGAGAAATCATTTTTATAAATTGTATTTGAAAACACCCTTGTATAAATTTTGTCTATTCAGAACTCTGGTGAAAGATGATCGTTTTAAGTTTTTGTTGTTGTTTTGTTTTTTTTTAATGGTTTCTGCCTAGTTCACCACTAATGTCACTGAAATGCCTATAGGTGTAATACATCACACAGTTTCTTTTTTTGTTTATTTCATAGATCTGGGCATCTAATAATGATATTCTAAGAAGTGTGGGCTACTATATACAGGGTCCAGAATGTTTAAACAAGTTACTGGCTCATAAAATCTATTGTAAGTATAGCATTCCAAGGTAGGCAAGCATTTGCCACTAAAACACGACATGTAATTCATGGAAAAATGAAACAAACATGCAATCAGAATTTGAAAATAATACAAATAAATCAATCCTAGAATCCCTTTATTGTTATTCTCATGCCTAAGCTCTTAGAAGTCCTGCTTCCTGGGGTATGTTTTTGTCTTTCCAGAAACATTAAATTGTGACATTTTATGTTATGATTCTCTAGGGATCATCTTGTTCCTTTCAGATTATAACTGCACACTACAGCAAGACAAAAAGTGGAGGAAACTGAAATTATCACTTAGTATTAAACAATTTATATCCAAATGTCTTTCCGAAATGTTAACTTTTATTTATTTATTTTTTTTGTGGCTGGCTGGTACAGGGATCCAAACCCTTGGAATTGGTGTTAACAGCACCACACTCTACTGAGTGAGCTAACTGGCCAGCCCCTAAAAGTGTCACTTTTAAACTAAGTTTTAATTATGAAGATCAGAAAGAAGAGAATACACAGTTAAAAATGTGAGTTAATACTTTCTGAGTTGCCCAGAAAATTTTGCTATTGGTCTTATCATAATTGACAGCCTTCGCAGATTTAAATTTTCTTATTTGAATTGATCTTACTAGAGAATCTTTATTCTTGGATAGCAGAAAATCCAAAATGAATAACAGACTATATGACAAGGGTATATTGGGAAAAAATTGAATCAGCTGAACATATTTAACTACTTACTATTGTACTTTTTTTGTCGGTATAAAAGAAAAGTGTAGTTCCTCTCAACTCTGTCCAATAATGTTTATACTCCTGCGGGAAAGAAATCATAAGCATTATTTCATTAGTGTACATTTAATCATTTTCCTATTGATATTTTTCTTTGTAACTTTCTTAATTGCTTGTTTGATACAAGGATATTAGTTTTGTTTTGTTTTGTTGCTTTTGGGTGGCTGGCTGGTACAGGGATCTGAACCTTTGACCTTGGTGTTACCAGCACTGCAGTCTAACCAACTGAACTAACCAGCCAATCCCAAGGTGCTTCTTTATCCTGGATAATTCATCTAATTTTTATGGCTTAACTTTGCATTTAATTCTCAATTAAATTCTTGTCAAATTTACTGTATTTTGGCATAATGTTTGAGGTAAGGATATAATTTGATTTGTATTTATATAGATCACTTCTAAAAACTTTCCTTATTGATATAAGACTTTTTACACAGTTTCACTGAAGCTTGCACATGCAAAGGCCATTTAAAGGCCCAGATTAGGACAAACATATAATATCTACCTTCTGGGACAGATGAAAAGATTGAATGGATTAATACGTGTAAAGCACTTAGCAGTGTACATACCTCATAGTTTGAGTTCAATAAATGTTATATATTATTGGTATATATCAAAGAAATGTGAGAAATTGATAATAAAAATAATTTAATGCCATCAAAGCTGAATTTTTAAGTTGAAATTTCATTCTTATGGAATATTTAATTATTAATATATTTACATTATTATCAGTTCTATAGAAATACAATTTTTAAGTTTAAAATATTTAAATAACTTAGACTCCCGTTTTACTCAAGTGAAAGTTTATTTAAATAAATATAAAGGTTGGCTGTACTACAAAACAATGGCAAGTGAGCTTAAAGAATAAAATTCTTCCATACCTAAGACTTACCTTCCTACCCAACTCTTTCCAAAAGCATGTTTTAAAAAATTCCAGTCAGTTTAATAGTCATGTTGATCATTCCTTCCTTTAAGGTATAATAAACTGAATTTTTGCAACTTGTTGAATGATTGTGACTTATCTATTGAGAATTAATGTAAGAAAATCACATAAAATTTTTTTTCTTTCTTTTATTTTGTAAATGTGAAGACACTTTTTATCATGGTATTTTGTCTGTTCAATATTGACATATCATTTATCCTTTTTTTTTTTTTTTTGTCCCTTTTGAGACCGGCCGCACCATGCTCAGCCAGTGAGTGCACTGGCAGTCATCCCTATATAGGATCCGAACCCACGGCGGGAGCGCCGCTGTGCTCCCAGCGCCACACTCTCCCGAGTGCACCACAGGCTCGGCCCTCATTTATCCTTTTTAAAAATTAAAAAAAATTTTATTTACTTATTTTCATTGAAATGTTATTGATTATACATATTTGTGGTATCTTTTTCTGACCAGCAAAATGTTTGTCACCTCTTCAGAATTTATATACTTATTTTCTCAAGTAATGGGAATTCTATAACCCAATCTTGTTTTTATTTCCCTGGCTCCCAGGAAGCTAAAGATTACATTCATTCTGAATTATAACCACCATCTTTTCTCATGTTCTTGGTAGAACTATTTTCTTCCTTTGTCTTCATAGCTAATACGGACTATATTAGTTTGCTGTTTCTTTGTAACAAGCTACCCTAAAACTTAGTAGACTGACACAGCAAACATTTTCTATTTCTCACCATTTTGTGGCTGGCTGGTGGTTTTTCTGCTCTGGGTGTACTTGGCTGTGGCTGAATGGTCTAAGGTGGTCTCACTCACTTGTCTAGGGTCTTAGCTGCAAATGAGAGAATGACTGGGAAGCCCGGGGCAATGGAGTCTCACTCCATATGGTCTCATCCTCTAGTCAGCTTGCCTAGACTTGTTCATTTGCTGGCAGAGGATTGCTAGGAGGGAGAGAACAAAACCCAATGTGTGAGCATATTCTAAGCCTCTGCTTTTGTCAAATTCACTGAAATATGTTACATGACCCAGTCCAGATTCAAAGGGTAGGAAAATAGACTCAACCTCCTTATGGGAAGGAAGAAAAGTCTCATTTCAAAGGGAGATGCATACAGGGAGGCTCAAGCAAATAGGCAGTGTAACTGCAGCAATCTGCCTCAGGGGCAGAGTTGGAACTGGGGTAAGGTACCTTTGACCAAGTCCTGTGGTCTTCCCACTCCATCTTACTCCCTACTCCCTATTGAGAGCCATTTGTAACATGCAGTGGATGTGCTGAGGCCTCCTGAACCAAGAACAAATAACCATAGTAAAGAACAATTCCAAAAGGCATATGATTCAAGAATCAGCCAATAGATGGTCCCCAAAGGTGCAATAATAAAATTGAGCAGAGAGGTTCTTCCTCTGTCTGAAATCCAGGTGCCCAATATATACCTGACACATGTCAAAGTCAAGCAGTTTAATAAGACAAGAAAACGAATCTTAATTTCAACCTCATCAGAAGTTCTTCTCTTTTTTCCTTTTCATGTTGAATGGATAGTGTTATGGCCATTGCAATAGCCCTTTACCTGGTCTTTCTGCCACTTTCTTACACTCTCCAATCTATCCTGCACAGTGCTGTCAGAGTGAATTATCTCCTACGCAGAGAATAGCACTGAGTATCTAACAGGTGAGGTTGGGAGGCACCACACTTAGTTCAGCTCCTTCCTCTCATTTCTTAGCTCAATCTACTAGGAGAGAGTGAGTGTTCTGCTCTGTTTCCTGGCTTCAAGGAAAAGAGCCCCCAAGAGGTGCAGGCTCCTGTCTCTCAAGCTGAGTCAGTGACTCTAGGTAGCTCAGGGATACCTAAATCTGGAATAAAATGTTAGCACAGTATTGGTCTCAAATCTAAATAACATTGGGCCGGCCTGTGGCTCACTCGGGAGAGTGCGGTGCTGATAACACCAAGTCAAGGGTTAAGATCCCCTTACCGGTCATCTTTAAAAAAAAAAAAAAAAAATCTAAATAACATATTGATGGACTTTATCAATAATAAAACTAATTGATCTTCATTTGTGCGATTCCTATGTCTGATTGGTTTCAAACTTGGGGGAAGAAAAATCCAGTAAAAGGGTACTAAAATGTAAAGGGAGGCAGAAGAAGTGGGGGTGACTGCTCATGGAGTTTCTTTTTGAAATGATGAAAATCTAACTGAACTAGACAGTGGTGATGGTTGTACAGGTTTGTGAATATATTAAAAACCATTGAATAATAGTTATTGTGTCTCCTGTGTGATAGTTCACTGTTAACGGACCAAGAATAGAAGTAGTAGAATCAGTCTCCTGTTACTGTCTCATAGAGTAGTTGAAGAATGGAATGGAATAATAATATATGTAAAGCACATAGAACCTGGGACATAGCAAGTATTCAGTAAATGTCGGCCACTAAAAAAAGAAAAGAGAGAAAGAGAGCATTGCATCATCATTCACATTATTCACAGGTACCTTGCACTTTTTATTATTCGCATCATAATTTTTCCATAATTGGTATGTGTGCATGTGTGTGATGGTGGTGGGGTCTAAAAATCTCTAAAATAGATCTCTTTCAATGGGATATGTATGAGAAGGAAGAGATATTTTGTTAACCAGAATAATGAAAGCCATTGTCACTCCTATATAAAATCACCCTTTTATGTTTTTCTAAATAAAGAGATAAAAAAACTATTGAGAAATTTGGCTTCAGAAGTTGCTAATATATACTGGCACCGTGATTAGGCAGATGTTATGTAAAACCCATGGGAGTGACTAGTCTTTTACTCTTTAGAAAAATATTTTAACTTTCTCAGATTTGACCTGCAATTAATTAACAAAATAATTCAAATTTATCTTGGGAGTTGTTTTGTTTTGCTTGTTTGTTTGTTTATTACTCTTTTTAAGGCTTTCATGCCCTGCTCTAGTGGTAAGCCTCTGCAATAAGGGAGTAAAGAATAAAATATTCTGTATTTTGGAAGTAGAATGGGGGTGAGGAAGAGTGCAGGAGGAGATGGGTATGTAGGTATATTGTTCAGAAAACTTAACCATTAGCTGTCTAGTTTTACTAAAGTACGGCTTCTAAGATCTAGTTCAACCGTAAGATTGTATAATTCTTGGCGGAAAAGAAAGCAAGAAAAAATCCTGAAGTCACAGTCTTCTACTCTGTTCATTTTCTTAATTCATCTCATTAGTATTAAACTGCTATAAGATAGAACAACTAATGTCACTAATAGCCAGTCAAGGTTTATTGAGTTCCCTCTATATGTACACTCAGACATCCATTTGCACTCCTGAGAAAAATTACAGAGGTGTTCAGTCAGGAGAGAATGATATGAATTGGGTAGAGTTAATCAGGGAAAACGGGGAGTTTTACATGTAAGCAAACCTATATGTTAATGGAAAAGATTAGGAGGATTTATTAAATGGAAGAAGAAGCAAGTATAAAGGCATTGAGTTCAGAACAAAGTCAGCCTTGGAGGAAAAGTAATGTTACAAACAGCAGTAGACCCTGTAAACTGCAATAGCCACAAACATAAGGACAGACCAAACTTGTATTCAGTATGCAGAGACCTGTGTGTGTTCAGTATACACAGTCTTGATTTAGTTTCTGATAAGGTATCATGAATATTAGTATAATCTGAGTCATCTATAAATATTAATCTCAATAATCAAAATACAAGTATATATTTATATCTACAGAGATACTTAAATATTTTTAAAAATTTTTAAAGGGCACATCTTTGGATGAAATGCATTGAGTATAAAGTCTTTCATTTTTAACGATAATTTGTGTTAAATCACTAAAGTAAGAAAAGGGACAAAAATGAAACTTCTGAATTTAAAGCTAGTTTCATAATCTCTAGATGACCTTGTATTTAGAATTTAAGGTCAGTGTCTCATTTTCATTCAAATTAGCAAATAATTTTGAAAGTATACTGAGCTTGCTGCTGAGCTCAGTGTGATAAAATATCTAGTGATTAGACTTCTCTAACTTGGAAGCCTACAATCAAATGGAAATAGAACTTGAGTTTGAGAGGCAATATGATGTCTAGCGCACTGCAGTCAGATCCAAGGTAGGGTCCTTAATGGATAAGCAACCTTGTGAGCCATAAGCTCTGTGAGCCACAACTCCCTCACCTGTGAAATGGATAAAATAGTTTCTACCCAGAAGAGTTACTGTAAGTCCCAGAGTGACAGGACATTAAGAGCCTACCATGATAGTCACCATATGTCAAACCTCAAGAGAATGTACCCATTATTATATAGTCCATTTATTCATCACAGCAACCCACTCAGTTATGCAAGAGAATAATTGTCCATTTTATGTAGGAGGAAACAGATTCAAAGATTTTAAGGCATTACCCAAATTCCAGACCTGAACTGATATTTTTGTCTCCTGACTCCCCAGTGCTCTTCTCTCATTGACTTCACTAGTAAAAATAAGTTACAATGA
The DNA here is from genome assembly GCF_000696425.1 of Galeopterus variegatus. NCBI lineage: Eukaryota > Metazoa > Chordata > Mammalia > Dermoptera > Cynocephalidae > Galeopterus > Galeopterus variegatus. Next base: position 908,941 of record NW_007726229.1, on the reverse strand, counting down.
AACTCCAGTTAAGTTTCTCTCTATCCCCTTCCCCAATAAAAAGTTTTCATTCTTTTTCTTCTGAGCAAGGTAAGTGCATTTGCCTGAGGAAGGATGTTGTATAGTGGTCTCCAAAGTGGGGTACATAAACCCCAAAAGTGTGTAAGATGATCCATTGGGAAAGAAACTTTTAGAATATCTAATTATATTTCATTTTTAATTCATTTTTGTGTGTATATTTAATAATTTATTGGGGTATTAGTATAGGAGAACATATATATACTTTTAAAATAAAATAGTATTTTTATATTAGGGATCTGTGGTCAAAATGTTTTTTGAAAGGTGTGTTATTATTTTAAAAATGTAAAGATTACTTACTGTTGTAGAGGACTGTGTCTGAGAACACAACTTAGCCCTAAAAATTTTCTAAATGAATTAGAGATGAATAGAGAACTAGTCAGAGAAATGTCATTTTGATAGTTACAATTACCACATTCTTCATTCTCATGTTCAGGCTAATAAGAAAGATTACACACATTATTTTTTAACTTTAGCATATCACAGATTGAAGGAACTATGAGCTGTGGTCAAACTCTGTTATTTTTAAACAATTCCAGAAAAATGAGAATTTTTTCCATTTGTGAGAACTGCAGTGTCATTGGTATCCCTTCGTGGTTTTTAGCAGATTTTATTATCAAATACATCCTCCTGGTCAATCCAGAGTCTTAGTGCTCTGGTTTAAGTAAATCTTTCCACATACTCTTTTTCCTGAAGATTATATACTTTTCATGGGTTCTTGACCTGAGATCTAGGGACTTTCTGGAGTTGCATGCAAAAGGTGAATGTTGGCACATTTTCCTGGGGCAAAGCTCCTTAAATTCTTAAAAGTGCTCCATCACAAAAATGGCTATGAAACACCCCTCAGTATGTAATCTCTTTATAAACCAGGTTACTCCTCAATTATATTTTCTCTAGTTTAAATGTTTTAAATTCTTTCAGCAGAAAACCCACTTAACATTCTGCAGAGCCTCTCAACTTCCTCCAGCCCACTAGCTCCAAAGGTGACCTGGCTATATGCTCTTGGTTCCCTTCCTGTCAGAGGTTCCCTGGCACTTTGCTGCCAGTGGCTTGGAAATCCTACTTATTTTCCTTAGCTTTTTCTCATAGCTTATACTTTCAAACACTCTAATTATCACTGTGGTTTTTCTTTGAGCCATATTACCTGTGGACCCCAAACTGATTTTAATATATTAATAAAAATTTGACAATTAAATGGTAAGAGAATGAATCTAACCTTTGGTATGAGTCAGGTGTTTTAAATATGTTATACCTTTAATCCTTGAAACCACTCAATAAGTAGCCATTATTGTCATCCTTTTGCTCTCTTCTACCTGACACAAATAAAAGGCACTTTGCATGAATTTGAATGGAAACAGAAGTTAATTTCATCAGAAATATTTAATAGTATATTCACTCCATTTCAAATTATGCTTTCTAAGAAACTAAAAAAAAGGAGCAACTGTGTAAGGGAGTCATCACTCCTACTAAACTAAGCCTCTTGAAAGTAGGGTCATTGTGTTTTACTCATATTCTCCAGAACTGAGTGTCATGCTTGGTGCATAGGAGACACACAATAAACATTGCTTGAGTGAATAAATTGATTGCGTACCTCCTGTATTCCAGACATTGTACCTTGGGAAGCAAATATAATCTCTCCAAGCTGTAAGTGGCAAAACCATTAGTTAAAGACGTTTTATTGACACTCTAAAATTCTTGTTCTTTCTTTTGACTGTACCAATGGCATACTTTCTTTAAACATTAAAAGGAAACTGCTATCAGAAACAGTTATTATAAATACTTTTAAAAACATTCAGTAAATAACCAAATTTAAATTACAAATTAGAAATTTCTTCTCAATTCCCCTTTCCTGGTAAAGTGTAACAACATGGCAAGATTGAATTTACTTTAAAACTATATAGACCAATCAAAAAATATTCCAAAATAACTGACATATATTACTAACACATGTTTAACACCCACAACAAAATACAAATGACCAGGTCTTTACTCTCAAATAGTAAGTGATCTGATTATATATAAGAAAATATATATATTATATATATATATATATGTAAGAAAAATGAATGTACTATTAAAGATAATTTTATATACACAATTTTTCCATATATGTTGATGAATCCTCAGAAAATAAATTTTATTATCATCATTAAACCATTCTTATGGCATCTCTGAAAACACTTAAAATTTTTCTAGTTTCAGTCAATATTTAAATGTTATCAAATTTGACCTGTTAATGATTTCTTTTTTTTTTTTAGTGTCAGGCATTTCATATTTATTTCTGTCACTATTTTCAAGTTACCCACAATTACTATTTTAAAAGCAATGATTTTAACTAAATATAGGTTTTAATTTTTATATTTTAAAAATATGAAACACTTTGTGAATTTTCTTAGAGCAAATGTAGTTAAATAGGTAAGTGTACTTAATACCCACAAAAGCACCCTAAATATTATCTTTTAAAGTCACTATCTTGAAAAATGTTTTTAGAATGTATAGCTATATATAATGTTAAGTAGTATCAATTTATCATTTTTATAAAAGTTAATTATTTTTTATAATTTGGTCATTTTAAACTTCAAATGCTCTTGGATAGAGCGTGGTGCTAACTCCAAGCCCCCAAGGTCAAGAGTTCAGATCCCTGTACTGGCCAGCTGCCAAAATAAATAAATAAATAAACAAACTTCAAATGCCAAAAAAATGGGAGCAGAAGGTTTAACTTCAATTATAATATCATTTTATCTTAATGGTACATTTCATCATTAAAGCATAGTTGTAAGTTGTGAAGAAAATATAAGAAACACTTTATCCCCTAAGCCTAAATCTTCTGTGATGTTTAAATGAATCTTTGGAAATTTAGCTTATTGACTTTTTATATTAGGGGATTAATTTTAGAAGCCTATGTTATTTTATACATATTATACATACATATTCATATATATTTAAATCATGCATTGTATTTAAAATATATGAAATTGGAATCATTTTCCTGAGCACATACAAAGAGAAACAAGAAATCTGTCACATCACATCACCATGAAATTAATTTTATACTGAGACAGAAGTTTCAGGTTTAGCATAATCATCTACAGACTTACCTGGTATTCTGGCCGTTTGACTAATAAAAAACCTTCAAAGTACAAGGGGAGAGCAGTAATCTTCAACCTTTCCTGGAAGATCCTGCGAGGGGCTGGTTTTGGGGTCTTCTTAGCCATCATCCCCTCTCTTTAACGTGTAGTTTGGTTTCAGCTGTATCCAGTCCTAACCAAAATGAAATCTCCCTCATGTGAGAGGAAAAGGCATCTGTTCAAAGAGGAAGTCCCAATTTGCCTTTTAACCACCACCACTACCACCCACAGGACACACACACCCATACGCACACACTTTTTTCCTTTAGTTTTTGTGAGGTAAGAAAGAACAGGCATAGACCAACTTTTAGAGGGCAAGTTCTGAGTAAACTACATGTACTTAGATTTACAGAAGAAAAATAAACAGAGTTAACATCACCTGAGGATGAAAGAAACAGGTGTAGAGATTGTGGACTTTAGGGGAGACATGAAGGACACATTTGTTGTTTCCCATCTTGTTTTTTTCTTTTTGAAAATTTTTTTATTGCTGTCCATTTCCATTTCTAGAAGACATGACATGAATAAACTCTATTTCATTAAAAATGACCTAATAGGATAGTTATATTAGTACTATTTCTGTTGGTTAAATAGTTCAGAGCCAAGCTTTGTTAAAGTTTTAAAAAAAAAGTTCTATCTCATGCTCATTTTGATGGTTCACTAAATATAAACCACAGTATGGGAACATGGGATTTTTTCACTCTTTTGTCAATAGATATTTTGAGTACATCCAGTGGATATTTGGGGGGGGGGATATCCAGTAGAGAAAGCTATACATTTTAAAACTTTTATTTTGTTCTTTCATGCTTTCTGAACTATGGATCACTGATACTATGATCCATGGATGGGGTTCCCATAGTTGTCTAGTAAGATTCATAGAGCTACATTGGGACCAAAATGCACCCAATAGTTGCATGTGGGAAATGGTCCTTGAGAAATTGGATTCAGCCCAGCACAGAGCAGGAAATGATGGGAGAAGGCAATGTTAGAAGGAATTCTGATTTGTTTTACCTGAATCCTAAGAATTTCACGTTACCTATTCCACCTTCGATATTTCAGAACTAGTCTAGATTTGGGATAGCCTGGGCCTAGTTAGACTAGCCTGTTCACAGGAATCTCCACTCTGATCTTCCTTTCCTAATGGAGAGATCACAAGGTCTTCCCCACTAGTATGGGTCACATGGAATCTGCAGCTGTAGATATGGGGAGCCAAATTGTCTACAAAGTGAGAACCATACAGACTGATCAGCAGTAGAGTGTTATGATGCATTACTGAAATGAAAACAGTTTGAAACAGAAATTGGGAGTTGAAGATTCAGAATTACTACCTTGCTTTTATAGTAAGTCTAGACCTGCTTCCTGCTACCCAAATGATAAAATATAAGTCCAACTTAATTTTTTTGAGATAAAACCGTAACAATTTTTTTAGTTTCATTATACTAAAAAAGTGAGTTGAATGAATAGGAAAACCTCTTCATTGGATAAATGACTTAGCTCACCTTCTTGGTAGCTGGTAGCTGATGTAATACAGGGAAAAGGTGAAGTGAGAGATGAGAACTGAGAAATGAAAAGAGGAAGGGGGAGGAAAATAGGATGTTGGAAATATCAGTAGTTGGAATATGAGAATAATTGTCACTGACTTTATGACCAGAGAGTTTCATGGGAGAAAGAAAAGAATGCCTCTAGAAAAATGTAAAGATGGGAATATTTTTGTGAAATGACTCTCTGGTTAATTGTCTTTCTTATCTTTTTAAAAAATGAGCAAAATTTTAAAAAACAGTTTATCAGACACTGGTAAGTTACTTTGGTCTGCTGATTTGTAAGACAACTTGATTCCTAATATACCAATGATCAAATTATATCTCCCTAAAAAACCAAAACCAAACCAAAACAAAACAACAACAAAAAACCAAACTACAAAATGCAAAAATCCTGCTTAAACATTATTAGCCAGGTAGACCTGTCTTCAATTACCACTGCACCATTACAATGGAAATTCTCCCATATATCTCAAGTGAATAATGAATGTGTAGGTGAGAAAAAGTAGTATAAAAAGTGGTTGGGCATTGGGAGAGAAACTAATTTTGCTGCTAACCAGCTCTGAGACCTTGAATGAACCCCTTAACTTCTCTGGGATCACAGCTTCCTCACCTATAAAATGAGGGGATGAACTAATTAACTTCTTGTCTGAGGAGTTGCAATAGGCTTCAAAGTAGTCTCCTAATTGCCATTTCTTTTCTTCTCTGATTCCTTTAAAATGCGACCTAATCAAGACACTACCCTGCTTAAAACACTTTAATGGATTCTTATGGCTTTTGTGATTCCTACTTTTATTTTTTCACTGAACACTAAATAAATATTTATTGGGTACCAACAATGTGCTCAAGCACGGTACACAAAGTCCTTCATAGCAGTGCCCTTTAAAACTTTAAATCCTCAAAATATCCTCTGCTCTGGTGATTCTGTTTACTCCCAGTTGTCTCAATACCCTATGGTCTTTCCTACCTTCTCATATTTTCTCAATTATTGCATTCTGTGCCTGGGTGCCCTTCCTTCCCTTTGTTTATATGACAATGTCCTACTCATTCTTTAAGACCCAGATTGAATCTATCTTTGTAAAGATTTCCTGATTTTATGAAGCCTTCCTCATTCCTAAGGGAAAAGTTTATCACTTTCATTCTGCATTTTCATAGGACTTTGCACATTTCTTTATTACAATACATTTATTTGTCCCATTGTATTTTAGTTATTGGTATACATTCTGTATCAACAGAAAACTGAGTTTTTTGAAGGGAGGAATTATGTTGGAGTAGAGATTATAGATTGCAATAGCATTTATTTAATGAATAGCTTCCAGCTCAAAAATCTGATTTTAATTAGGAGAGTTGTTAGCTTCCATTTTGACAGGTGTTTTCTTTTTTCTGATATATGTGACCACTGGTTGACTTATGATTGTTTTTTGCCATTTAGAACAATTGTTACTTTCAAATATTGAAAATACATAACAGCCCGACTATTACAGCCATCAGTAGCATCTGTGTCACAGCAGTTTGTTATAAATCAGGTTATATGGCAAATATAACTCGACAGCTTTGGAAGGAGGATAAGATTAACTCATATAAAACCAAAATATCAGTGCTCTTTTGAGTCATCGATGTTATAATACCATTCAAGTCATTGGATGTACAGTTTTATAATAGTTAAGGCTCCATATAAATGGAGCCTCCTTCATTTAAGATCCTTCAGTGCTTCTTTAGGGAATAAGGTGTATTGGTGCTTAACATCCATCCATTTCAACCCCTTCTGATGTGCCATTCTTTATTGCAGAGGCTGAAAAGCTGAAAACTACATTTCCCAGACTTCTTTGCAGCTGGGACTGGGAAGCATTCAACATGACTGGCATGACAAAAGAGAAGCAGAATTCATTCTTATGCTGCCTTTGGTTTTTCTAACCAAAGAAAAGGCAAGCATGTTCTGTAGGCATCTGATTTTTCATGTTATCCGAATTCCCAATGTTTGATCACTAGTTTTATGGGTATTGATAGTCAAGCCATGGGACACCAGTTTTGCTGATCCATGTCATATTAGGTATGGTGTGGTTCTGGAGTTAGAAGCAGTAAGGCGGCTTGCTGCTCAGTGGAGGATTCTCATTTGTCGTGGCTCCCATAATGTGGCAGTTTTGTAATTGTGGTGGCTTTCTGATTTCACAGTGTCAACATGGTCTTGGAGACATCAACATTAGCACAGCTTTCCAATTTTTCAGTTTACTTCCTGACTTTAGAAACAGCAGCTGCCTCTTGGTGGCTTAGCTTTGCAGACCCAAAATACAGTACAAAGTTTCTGCTTTCCTTCCAATAATTCTTTGAGCTATTAAATGCCCATAGTAGATCTCCTTTTGCCCAAACTAGCTATCACAAATTTTGTTCTATGTAACTGACCTCTAATCAATACAATTCCTCATTGTCTATAAAATAAGTAAAAGTTATCCTCACATCAAAGGTGCTCCATAATCTAGTTCCATTTTGCTCACATAATAGCTTTTCAGTATCAGACAAATTTTCTCTTTCCCATGTCTTTGCTTGCAGTTTATCTTCCCATTTCCTCCACCTTTTAAAAATCTTTTAGGTACTACCTGCATGCTACAGTTTTGGCATTTTATCCTTTATGAGTTTTTATAGATACTTGAATTTACAAATATCCTGTATATCATGCCCTATATGTACTTAGTTTAAAATAATCCAAGCTTAGCAAACACTATGATAATTCACCAAAATATGCTTACTCTGTCATAAGTTATAGCTGAGAAGGCAGGCATTGTTCACACTACTCTTGAGAACTTTTTTTACAAAGAACTAAAACACTTTAATTCTCAGTGTTTCTAATACTTTGTTATAATGTACTAAATAAATGTTAGTTTTACTATTTTTTTCATTTCCCTGTACATTTATAACTGACATTAGTTAGTTAATGTTTTGACAAAACTTATTAAAGGTCATGAAACAATTGGAATTTTCCCCATTGATTATTAAAATTGCTTTACATGGTTTCAGCTTAGATGGTCATTTTTACCGTCCTGCACTACTTTGCAAAACAATCACTGCCTGAAATTTAGAAGTCCTCTTCTACATTATCTGCCACTTTTCACTCAAGGTAATTTAAATCTTTACAAGGCCAAAATTATAATGCAGAACTATATTATTTAGCTTTTGAAAATCTGTGTGTTTTTGTTGGGGAAAAATAGGAAAATGGTCAGGGACCCTCAGATGTTCAGAATCTTGCTGAGCATTTGCTGTAAATATCCTCAAGTGTTCCTTTTTACTACTTAATGTAGATTGCATATGGGCAGCTAGGTGTCCAGGGTTGTGGACTTAAGTATAAAAGACTAACAGCTCTGATCCGCAGTGCTTCTCAGAACTCTCAGAGAAGCCACTAGGACAGTTGCTTCTAGATCTGAATAAAACCCATTCATTTTTCTATACCTACGGCTCCCAGAACCTTTTTTTTCTATTACCTAGGTCACAGTGTAGAGGGTTTCTAACCCAATCTGTGCAACAGACTTGAGGAGTCAGTAAGCCCTAGCTTTACAATTGGCATAGTCAGCAGGATATTTGAGCAGGTACAGGAGCCAAAAGCCCCTTGGTGAGGGAGGAAATGTGGCTACTCCTGAAAATGTTGTGCCCTCTGGCCACTTTCCTGTTGACCAGTAAGTAAGTTGCTGCTTACTATACTACAAGTCAGCATAGACCGGGTACTCCATGAAGCAGTGTGGTCTTGGAGAACCTCTTGGGAGGGGGAGAAAGTGTGGCTGTCCTTGAGCATATGGTGCCTGGTGGCCACTTTTCTGCTGACAGAGCCTGGCTACTGCTCACTATGATACAAACTGATTGAGGTTTAAAGAAGAAAGCAGAGCTGTTGGAAGCACGGATAATCTGTCTGGAGGATGACGTGCTACAACTGGGCACCCCTGCCTCTCACACCTGGAAGAATGACAAACCCAGTGGTGAGTTGGAGGAGACTTTGTGTCTCCAGGCATGACCTGTTGTGCACCAGAAACTGAAACATGAGCAGCATATAGGACCAGGTGGACAACTGGATGCTGATCCACAGGTGACTGAATTCACTACCTATGTCCCATATACCCAGGTTGAATTAGTTGATTTAGGGAGACAGTTCCAGCAGAAACATGGGGAGACTCTGACTGCTTGGCTGCTGCGGTTATGGGACCTATGGGTGGATAGTGTGGTGTGCTCTGGTTAGGAGATGGAAAAATTGGCCTCTATCACCATGCACCCATCCTTGAGGCAGCGGCTACAGAATAGCTGCAGATATGCACAAGGGTCAGGTAATTACTCCTTTATGGAATGGGTGAGTACAACTGCCCAAACTGTGTGGGCAAATGCTGGAGAACTGTCCAAGACTGTGAGTAAATGGCAAACATATTCTGACTTAGTTCAAATAATTCGGGAGTTGGGGATGAAGCAGTCCCTGTTTAATGTGAACACTCATGGCCTGTACAATGAAAATTTTACAGGCAGCATGAGAGACATAGTGCTGCAAAATGACCCATCAATGTCCTTTGGGTCACTGATGGACATACTGGCCCCATACATTAGTCATCCTATACATGAAGTAATGACCATGATAGCCAGCCTGGGTGAGGTAGAGGAGAAGAGACAAGCAAAAGAGGTCCAGAGGGTGGCTAAGATCAAACCCCTAAGAAATGATCAGGATCTTATCCCAAGGGGACCAAGCAAGACTAGCCATAAGCAGATGTGGCTTGACTTGCTTGCAGCAGGGGTTGATAGCAAGAAAATTGACCAGCAGCCAAATGCAGTCTTGTTTGCTTTGTGGCAGCAATCATACCCTGAACATCCAGAAACAGGTAGCTAAGTGCGCTCGGTGTACTTAAAGGATTTTTTGATTGCTTCTGAGGATGTGGATGAAATGTTCCAGTTTGATTAGGGAGCAGATCAAAGTACTCATCTTTTGAGGGCAGGTGAGGACCAGAGGCCTCACTTTGAATTGGCAATACATTGGTCAAGGACTACCGTGCAGTGTGTTTTGGCATTGGTAGATATAGGCACAGAACATAGCCTGATATATGGCAATCCAGATAAGTTTCCAGGGGCCACAGTTCATATAGATGGCTATGGAGGACATACTATTGAAGTCAAAGCTGTGTCACTACTATTAAGCATAGGATGATTGCCCCCTCATGTGTATACTGTATATATATCCCCAGTAGCTCAGTACATCTTGGGTATAAACATACTTTATGGCTTGCACCTGCAAACAACAGTTGGAGAGTTTTGGCTACAAATATGGACAATAAAGCCTGTGTTACCGGGATATGCTAAACATGACCCACAGGTGTTACCTCAGCCAAGACGTGTGGTTAATGTAATGCAGTATCGTCTACCGGGAGGACATGCAGAGATAGGAGTCACTATATTGGAGTTAGAAAAAGATGGCATTATTAGTACAGTTCATAGCCCATTTAATGCTCCTGTATTGCCCATGAAAAAACCTGATGGTACCTGGAGAATGACTGTAGACTATCGAAAACTAAACAAAGTAGTGCCTCCTTTGCATGCAGCCATGCCTTCAGTTCACGGCTTGATGGATCAGTTGACGACTCAGCTGGGAACTTATCATTATATATTGGACCTCGCAAATGCTTTCTTCTCTATTCCAATCTTGGCCGATAGCCAAGATCAGTTTGCCTTCACCTGGGAGGGGGGCAGTGGACCTTTCAAGTATTGCCCCAAGGTTATCTGCATAGCCCAACCATCTGTCATGGTTTAGTGGCTGGGGACCTAGCCAAGTGGACAAAGCCCAGCATGGTTATGATGTTTCACTACATTGGTGATGTGTTGTTAACCTCTGTTTCTCTTACAGATTTAACCCAGACAGCTCCAACACTGCTAAGCCATTTGGAACAATGTGGGTGGGCCATGAACAGAGCCAAAGTACAAGGACCTGGGCTGTCAGTCAAATTCTTTTTTTTTTTTTTGTCTTTTGTCTTTTTCCGTGTCCGGCAACGGATCGCAACCCTCAGTGTTGCCCCCGTACCGGACCAGGGACCGGCAACGGGATTGCAAACCTCGGCGTTGCTCCCGTGCCTCGCTCAGCCAGTGAGCGGGAGCCGGTCCGTATGTGGGATCCGAACCCTCGGGCGGGAGCGCCACCGCGCTTCCCAAGCGGCGCACTACCCAGTGCGCCACCGGGCCGGCCCATGTCAGTCAAATTCTTAGGAGCGGTCTGGTCAGGTAAGACAAGGGTCATCCCAGAAGCTATTGTAGACAAGATACAGGCATATCCTTGACCCACAACTGTACCTCAGCTACAGACATATTTGGGACTTCTGGGGTACTGGAGAACTTTTGTAACCCATATGGCTCAAATGACATGCCAACTGTATGCATTAACAAAGAAAGGAGCCCCATGGGATTGGACTGAGTAAGTAGAACAGGCTTACCAAGCTACAAAAAGGGCAATACAGCAAGTACAGGCTTTACAAGTGGCTGATCCCACTAAACCTTTTGAATTAGATGTAAATATCACCCAACAGGGGTTAGGATGGGGTTTGTGGCAGAAACAAGACTGATTCCAAACACCTGTACGATTCTGGTCTCAGCTCTGGAAGGGTGCTAAAGTACGCTATTCTCTAATAGGAAAAAAGCTAGCAGCTGTATATTCTGCCTTGATGGCCACTGAAGCTATCACAGGAACTGCCAAAGTCCTAGTAAGGACAACAGATCCCATACTAGGTTGGCTGTGCACATGGGCAATGAACCCTAACACAGGTGTAGCTCAGTCTCCCACTCTGTCTAAATGGGGAGCACATATAGAACAAAGAAGCACTGTGTCAATGAGTCCTCTGTCCAAAGAGTTGCAAGCTGTGCTAGGCCCAGTAGAGGTTGTGGAGGAAACTTTGACACAACCCTTAGCCATAGAGATGGAGGCTACAGCTTTCCATGAGGGAAAGGGACCTATCACAGAACAAGCTTGGTATACAGACGGGTCTAGCATGGGACCCTCAGCATCATGGACAGCTGTTGCTGTCCAGCCCTTAACAGGTACCATGTGGTATGAAAATGGCACAGGGCAAAGCAGTCAATGGGCAGAATTGAGAGCTGTTTGAATGGTAATAAAAAATGAGCCTGGGCCATTAACCATCTGTACTGACAGCTGGGCTGTGTACAAAGGTTTAACCCTTTGGACTTCTACTTGGAAATATCAACAGTGGATTGTAGGCCACCAACCCCTGTGGGGACAAGCCATGTGGCAAGAGTTATGGGAATTGGGGCCTGAGAAAGAAGTGACACTTTTTTATGTCAGAGGACATTTCCCCCTAGCCAGTCCAGGAAATGATGAAGCTGATGCCTTGGGTAAGGTAGATGGTTGGAGAGAGCCCCAGCTACTGATGTAGCCCAATGGTTACATCGACAAATGCAGCATGCTGGTAGAAAAACCATGTGGATGGTGGCTCAAAGATGGACCTTGCCTATGAAGTGGAAAGATGTAGTGAATGCCTGTCATGCTTGTCCAGTATGTGCTCAAGAGAGTCCACACCCCCCGCGGGTACTCCATATAGATGGGCAAATAACTGGAGGAAGGGTGCCTCGACTTGATGGCAAGTGGACTTTGTCGGGCCACTGCCAAGGTCAGAGAATTTCAAATACATGTTCACTGCTGTTGATACAGCTACAGGTCTTCTGTTTGTATGGCCTTGTAAGGCCCCAGACAAGGTAAACGCTGTGAAGGCATTGAATAGACTTATGGCCATGTATGGCCAACCTATAGTCATAGAAAGTGACAATGGAACCCACTTTACTGGACATGAGGTTCAGAAGTGGGCTTCCCAATTGTCTATTCAGTGTAAGTTATGTATGCCGTATCATCCCCAGGGATGATTGAGTGATACAATGGTCTTTTAAAAAGGGGGCTAAGGCTATCTGCCCAACCCTCATCCCTGAAGGGATGGACATGGTGGTTATGGCCGACAGTCAGGATTCTAAATGAGAGACCCCTCAAGGGTGGGCCCTCTCCAGTGGAAGCTCTGTTGCATAGGGCTGCAGCACCTATACAGCAGCAAGTCACTATTAGAGATGAGCTTTTGAAGCCAGGATATGGCAAGAATGGAAATATTCTCTTACCAGCCCCAACCTGTTTACAACAGGAACAGATAGTACAGTGGGAATGGCCTTGGAAAATAGAAGCTCCCCATATATGCTGGACAGGCTTAATAGGGACTTGGGGGAAAGGATTAGAAGAAGACTTGCAAATTTCACCTTGGGTGACAAGTACTCGGCCTCCTCGAGTAAAGGTAACATGGCATGGAGCAGATAAATGCTCTATTCCAAAGAGCACATTTGTAGTATTATCATTATGGCCAATCATGGGTTCCCCTATACTGTTACATATAGAACCTACAGATCCAACAGTACTAGCAGATAATGTATGGTATCATAAACCAGGTAAGATAGCTATTGCTGCAACCATCCTTTCCCAGGATGGCAAACTGGCATGTATCTTACCAGAGGGGCGAGAACTCCCCCTATTGGTACCAATAACTCTTCTGTCTTTTCGCCCATAGTGTTCTGGCTGTGGGCACCAGAGTCAGCTGGATACAGACGTACGTTTGTGTGACCAATGTTTTGGCTTATTGAATATACACTGAACTTCATAACAATGATGACTACTAACTGGACATGTGTGGCTAATAATTGAAAGAACAAAACTACAGGAAAAGCCTTAAGGCATATTGGACAGACAATAGGTTGTATGAATGTAAGGGTCATTTATCCTTGCTAAGGGAACATCACGGAAGATTCTGAACACATAGTACGGCGAGGGAACCTGAAGGGGTGGACTGTTGGGAAAAATAGGAAAATGGTCAGGGGCCCTCAGATGTTCAGAATCTTGCCGAGCATTTGCTATAAATATCCTCAGGTGTTCCTTGTTACTACTTAATGTAAGTTGTGTATGGGCACCCAGGTGTCCAGGGTTGTGGATTTAAGTATAAAAGACTAACAGCTCTGATCCACAGTGCTTCTCAGAACTCTCAGAGAAGCCACTAGGACAGTTGCTCCTAGATCTGAATAAAACCCATTCATTTTTCTATACCTATAGCTCCCAGAATCTTTTTTTTCTATTATCTAGCTCACAGAGCTGCGTGTGGAGGGTTTGTAACCCAATCTGTGCAACAGACTCGAGGGGGTCTGTAAGCCCTAGCTTCAGTTTTCAATGGCAAAATTTCCTTGTTGACTACAAGTAAACTATAGGACACAGAAAGGAGACCTACAGAATAGTGTTGTTTGTTGTGTTCTTGGGTTAAGAGAAACAACGTGTACATAACAGAATATAATTGCAACTAAGAATCAAATGGTTGACCCAAAAGTAATTTAGGAAATGTAAAGTTCAGTTAATTTACACAGCACTTTACAATTAAGGACTCCTTGCCAACATTAACAATTCATTGCATAGTAAAACTGGGTTTTTGGTGAACACTGCTGCCATCTACCTGCACATTGTAAGCATACTTTATTAACTTCGGTAATTACCGTCTGGTAGAGCATTTCTATGTGAGGATAGTTTTGTCAGAAAAGGCTACTTAACTGAGGGACCAACATTTTGTAGTAAATAGTAAAAAAAATAAAATAAAATACAAATTTATATTAGAAAATAAAAACCAAAATTATAAAAGTAAGTTTATTTTACCTTGGCGAATTTTAAGTTATAATTGCAACTATGCTATAATTTTTAGAATAAATTTTTTTGGGGTATAATTTTCTGACAAAGTTATATGATAGTAATTTGCTAATATTTTCACTTTTGATTTTTACAGAATATTTTTTTGCCAAAATTTCTAAGAACTTCAGTAGTTTTATTAATGTCACTTTCCCCCATCATTTTACTATGAAACATTTCAGAGAGAGAAGCTGAAAGATTAGCATTAGCAAACACCTATACACCCACCATCTAGGTTCAGTAATTGTTTACATTTTGCCATACTTCTTTAATTATCTCAATCTGTCCTTTTTTTTTTTTTTTTTTTTTTTTTGCAGTTGGCGGGTACAGGGATTGAATCCCCGACCTTCGTGTCATAAGCACCATGCTTTAACCAATTGAACTAACTAGCCAGCCCTGCATTTCTAATTTCTCAAAATAACTGTGGGAGTTAATGATTCCCATGCAAGCAGGATGACATAATTTTATGCGTGGGACTTTACATTAATGATTGCGCTTGCTAAAATTTCTCACTGAGAGGCAAACAGTGTAGGAATTAAAAGCTGGGTTCTGGAGTCAGAATTCTTAGGTTAATACCCAGCTTTGCTATTTAGTGGTGGTGTCTTCTTGGGCAAGTTACTTAAGTCTCTGTGTTCCAATGGCCTTTTCTATAAAATAGGGATATTAATTGTACTCTCACAGGGATGTTCTAAATGCTTCAAATGCATGTGAATGAAGCATTTACAGAATTTCAAAAATAGTATGCATTCAATATACGTTAGTTTTTATTACTAATTATTATCTATTCCAAATATGACAACACCAAATTGTAATGTAGACTGATGGCAACACCGTTAAACATAGTAAAGAAATCTCCATAATGATACCAATAACTTTGTTATTGAATTCTTACTATGTTCCATGCATTTTGCTTAGATCTTAACAGGAATTATATAATTCCAACATCTCAACAACTTTTGCATTATTCCCATTTTACAGATAAGGGACATGAGGAACAGACAATTTAATTAACTTCCCATGATGGCAGAATTAGTGTAGAGTGCAATTGGATCTGTCTGATTTCAGGGTCAGTCTTTCCTTCTTACCAAAAATAAAATTAAAAACTTGCTTTAAAGGGTGACAGTATTTTTTAAAGCACTACAAGTTAAAAAAATTATTAGCACAATTCCTGATTTAAAAATTTATTTAATAAGTAATCTATTTTCTGATTAAAATCTTCTTGTAATTTTTGATTGAATCATAAAAATGGGATATGGCTTCATAAAATCTTACACTGGTCAGGTAGGAAGAAGTCCCCAGAGCATTTAATTTAGACTTCCATTATATCATTAAGGAAATACCCAGAATGGTGCCACAATTTTACCCTAGATGATAATGACTGAGCAGGTTTCAAGACTTTTGGTGTAGAATTCTCTTCAGAACATAGAACTTAAATGATATATATTTACATAAGTCATTTTGTTGGCAGTTCTTTATAAAATATATCACCCACGTACTTGAAAAAAGAATATAAGACATCATCATTATCATTATATTATTTTTCAGAGATGATGTATATGTGGTTGACGAATCAGCACAGGGAAATCTTTTTCTTCGCAACGTCTTCTGCAATTTTTCCTTCCAGCTATTACTTACTCCATTACAGAACTGTTGAAAAGTTTTACTCTGGGTTCAAGGGGCAAAGGAGGTTCTCAAAACCGTGTCTTTCAAATTAAAGCTCAGCTCCACGTACGTCACTGGCGTAGGGATTAGGAAGGGAAAGAGAGAGCGCAAGGCCGCGAAAGGGAGAGTGGGCGGGACACAGGGAGCAAGAGGCTGAGTCCTGGAGTCGCGAGGGGGCGGGCCCGATAACGGCTCGCTCCCTGTTGCGTTACGTGTCCCGTTCTGCGCATGTGCCGTTCATTTCAAACCTCAGAGCGCGCGGGGAGCCAGTGTTTGTTGAGGGAGGAGCCAATGAGCGGGGAGCGTCGGATGCGCTCCCCCACGGGCTCACAGCTTTTGGCGCCCGTCGCGTCTCGCCTCAGGGCTCTTCCTGGGCCACCGCTTTGCGGCTAGACCTGCTGTCCTGTCCGTGCTCGGCCTCCTCCAGCTGTGGCCCCTGTGGGTTTTCTCCTCGGACCTCTGCGGAGTGGGGTCCGAACATGGCTACGTCGGGTCTGGTAAGTGCAGGCCCCAGCCCCTCCTGTCGAGCAGAAAACTGGTCTGAGGCAGGGGGAAGGATACGTTGCGCGTTGGTCTCTCGGGATTTCAGTGGGAAAGCCGCATGAAGTTTTGAAACCAGGTGGGATCGTGTGCCGATAGCCAGAGTTAATTTACTTTTATTATTTCCTCAAGGTTTCATGTCGTGATTTCGTCTGTGACTGCGTCTTTCTCTTCAGAGAATCTTGTGGTTTCTACTTCGTATTCTAGCTCCGCTTCCTAGTCCTCCGAATCATTTTCTGCCCATAATAGAAATATGGAAACGCCTTAAAAGTGTGACTTTGCTTTCAGACTTTGCATTCAGACTTGCTGGTCTGGAGAAACAAGATTCTTGATTATGTAACAAGTTTGTCTCGAAATAATCTGATGTTCTCATTTATCTTTTGTGAGAATGTTGAGCCTTGTAAGCAGTTTTTGAAACTGTTTATGGGGCTTCTGTTTTTGACAGTCTTTTGAAAGGCAGCTGTTAGTTAAAAGGTGCAAGCCGGGAATGACTTAACGGGGTCGGTAACTCAGTTTTTGTTTCCATGTTTCTGTACTTCCTCGGTATTCACTATTTTATATGGTATTTCAGTATACAGTACTTCGCTTATGGTTACTATTTATTATAAAACCCCTATCATCTCTTATTTTAAACTCGTATTTTCTAACTCGCTTGCCATACGTGATACGTATATGCGCACACGTATGTGTTCTTTCCTTTGTCCAATGAGAGGGCTTGAAAGCAGACAACAGTATACCTGAAGCAATGAGTACACATGCCACCTCGTTTCTGTTTCTAAAGTCTGTTCTCCACTAAAAGGAACTAGGTATTTCTTTTAAAATGGTGAGTTTCGGGTCTGGGGCAGGGAAAATACAAGATGAGCCTAGAACAAATATTTCAAATACACACAATTTTATCCCATTGGGCTGAGTAAAAATGAGTCTTAATATACATTTGGTATTGATAATATTTTCATTTTTAAGAGTATGCTATTCATTTTATTACTACCTGTGATATTGTGAAATATATATTTCATCCATTTCCCATTTCCTGACATACAACTCCTAAAATTCTTGGAATCTCCAAAGTGATGTGTCTTTTTGCAATCTCATGAGTTGACCAGATAGCTTCAGAATTGGAGCTGATCACAGGAAGGGCCAAGGCATGATTAGAGGGTTGGGACTTTTTAGTAATCTCTGGAGAGGGGAGAAGATAGACTCAAAGTTAATTTGATGGATAATGGCCAGTGATTTAATCATTCATGCCTATGTAATTAAGCTTCCATAAAAACCCAAAAGTACCGGGTTTGGGGAGTTTCCGGATAGCTGGAGATTCTTGGAGGGTGATGTGCCCAGAGAGGGCCTGGAAACTTTGCACCCCCTCTTACATAACTTGCCCTATGCATCTCTTTTGTCTGGTGTTCATCGGTATCCTTTGTGATATCCTCTATAATAAATCAGTGAACGTAAGTACAGTAAATGTTTCCCTGAGTTCTGTGAACTGCTCTGGCAAGTTAATTTAACCTGAGGAGGGGGTTGTGGGAACACCAATTTATAGCCAGTCAATCAGCAGTAAAGGTAAAACAAACTGAAGCTTGCAACTGGCATTTGAAGTGGGGGGGGGGCAGTCTTGTGGGACTGAGCCCTCAATCTGTTGGATCTGAGGCTGTCTCCAGCTAGATAGTGTCAGAATTGAATTGAATTAGAGGACACCAAGCTGGTGTCCACTGCAGAACTGACTGCTTGATGTGTGGGTAAACGCCCTACAAATCTAGTGTCAGAAGCCTGTTGTAAAAGTATAGTGTAAGAAATTTTGTTTTTCCCTTTGTATTGCCAGATTACCCAATTTTAAACTAGAAAATTTACCTTTTATAGCTTTTACAATTACAAGATAGGACCCAAAGTATCCCAGATATGCTCTCAACCTCCAATATCAGCATGTCTGCATTTTATTTTTCATGTTGTTACCATTGATTGGGGCTGCTTCTTTGTTGGGGTACCTATTTTCTCTTTCTGAAGCATTCTAGGATCCTTTTATCCTCAATTTTTCTAAAATTTCACTGTTCTTAGGTATGAATCTCTTCAACTCATTCTGTTAATTATTCATTCTTCATGTCTTAAAGATTTGAGAAATTTGTGTATTTTCTTAGACTATACCTTTTTTCTTTTTCTTTGTTTTGTCTGGAATAACTGTTGATCAGAAGTTGTACCTTCTTATTTTTTGATCTTCTTTTAAAAATCTTATTCTTTCTCCCATTTTCTCTTTCTTCATATTTTGCTCTTTTTTTTTAAAGAAATAATCTCAGCCTTTTCTTAATTATTTCAATTTTAGGCAATCTTGTTTTCAGTTAAGTTTTTTTTGTTTTTTTTGTTTTTTTTTCTTTTGGCTTTCTGTTTAGTGTTTATAGTATACCACTTTGTTTTATGAATCCAGTATTTCAGATATCTCTTGAAGGTATTGATTAGAGTTTTCTTGTTTTCTTCTTTCCTATTCTTGGTATTAGTTTCTTCTTGGGCCTTTTTCTTTTTCATTTAAAAGTTTATGTCTTAGGGCCGGCCCGTGGCTCACTTGGAAGAGTGCGATACTGATAACATGAAGGCCACGGGTTCAGATCCTGTATAGGGATGGCCGGTTCACTCACTGGCTGAGTGTGGTGCTGACAACACCAAGTCCAGGGTTAAGATCCCCTTACCGGTCATCTTTAAAAAAAAAAAAAAAGTTTATGTCTTAGGGCCGGCCCGTGGCTCACTTGGAAGAGGGCGATACTGATAACATGAAGGCCACGGGTTCAGATCCTGTATAGGGATGGCCGGCTCACTCACTGGCTGAGTGTGGTGCTGACAACACCAAGTCCAGGGTTAAGATCCCCTTACCGGTCATCTTTAAAAAAAAAAAAAAAAAAAGTTTATGTCTTGATTTTTCTCTTCTGTATTAGAGACTTAATGTCTGGTGATCCACAGATGCTGGTCATTTTTGAAACTGAGACTATAGAATACTGTTTGGGAACAGTATTTCTGTGTTTATGAAGATATGGGGAATATGGGTCTACTTTTCTTTATATGGGTTTTCCTTTAACTGCCCTGTTTTTATTCCCTTGTGTCACCTCTTGTCTCCTTCAGATATGGAGTTTTCTAGTTCCGCATATTTATGGCTTTCTTCTGGGCATATCAGCTTCCCTCCTCATTGAGGACAGTATCCTCTGAGCTTACTTTAGGTTGCTACTGCTTTTATTCTGTTTTATCAATTATCACTCTTTCATCTATTTTCCATCTTCCAGAAATTTGTTAAATTTATTTGTTCACATGTGGTCCTCTTTCATTCTTTTTAAATTGTCGTTTTATACCACTTTAGTTCTTTATTATTATTTTAGTGGGATTTCTCTTCAGGGAAGGGATATAAGTAGATATTGTTAGTCAACCAACTTGAATTATTAGAAGCCCAGATAGGATTTTGATGATGGAAAGTGTATGGAGGGAGGTGGAGGAAGGGGAAGGATACAATGGAATAAGTCCTAGGGGAGGGGGATAGGAGGTAGTATAAGCAAAGGTTTGGAAACAGTAGAGAGCAAGTTCTCTTTCACTTGATCTGGAAAAATTCCTCTTTATAGTGTTGTATTAGACAATAAGCAGACACTTGCTGAATGAATAAGTGAAGAGCTGCAACTTTCTGGCATGCCCATATCAGGGTGAAATTCTTTTAAGATAAGCTGTATTTGAATATATTTTAAACAAAGAAACCAAACTGATGATTTACTTTTCTTTCAGGATCATCTCAAAAATGACTACAGAAGAAGATTTTGCCGACCTTCCAGGTGATTTATATACTTAAGATTTTAGTATGATTTTTATTCCTATCGTTAGCAAGTGGATTTTTAAATGAAGAAAGGAAAAACTGTTACTTCTGACTAAAGTAATGATTAGGTATAGTCATCTTAATTATTTTATACTAACAGAGAAATGCTAATGCAAGCAATGCAGTGATGTAGTAGCAGCAAGAGAAGAAATTCACCTCATAAAATGCTTAACCAGGAAGAGTCAATCTCAGTTCTGTCTAAATGACAGCCATGGGAAAAGAACTCTGTAGAATGGATTGAATGCTAAAATTAGAAAGATGTAGCTTATTCAGTGGGGCAAAAAGAAAAATAATGCAGATTGTCATGTATTTATTTGCTGGGTGCTTATTTGGGTTGCTTTGGTCCTTCTTTTAGTTGTAAAATCGGTAAAATTTTCTAGTTAAATACAGTCATGTGTTGCTTAACTTTGGGGATACCTTCTGAGAAATGCATTGTTAGGTGATTTTGTCATTGTGCAAACATCGGAGAGTGTACTTACACAAACCTAGTTGGTATAGCCTACTACACACCTGGGCTATATGGTATAACCTATTGCTCCTAGGCTACAAACCTGTGCAGTATGTTACTGTACTGAATACTGTAGGCAGTTGTAACACAATGTTAAGTTTTTGTGTATCTAAACATAGAAAAAGGGCCGGTCAGTGGCTCACTTGGTCTGAGAGTGTGGTGCTAATAACACCAAGGCCACGGGTTCAAATTCCTATATAGGGATGGCCGGTTAGCTCACTTGGGAGAGCATGGTGCTGACAACACCAAGTCAAGAGTTAAGATCCCCTGACCGGTCATCTTTTAAAAATAAAATAAGTAAATAAAATAAACGTGGAAAAGGTACAGTATAATTAGGGTATTAAATCTTATGGGACAACTGTTGTATATATACAGTCTGTTGACTGAACTCTGTCATTAATTGAAATGTTGTCATACAGTGCATGATTGAGTTGAATAACATGCTTTTTCAAGTGGAGACATTATTATCAGTTACCAAATGTTTATTGAGCCTTGATTTTACTAGGCTCAGTGGGGTGTAGAAATATGTTCTTTTTTTTTTTTTTTTTTCCTTTTTGTCTTTTTTCATGAGCAGCAACGGATCGCAACCCTCAGTGTCGTGCCCATACCGGACCGGGACCGGCAACGGGATCGCAACCCTCGGTGTTGCGCCCACACCTCGCTCAGCCAGTGAGCGGCCGGTCTGTATGTGGGATCCGAACCCTTGGCGGGAGCGCCACTGCGCTCCCAAGCGGCGCACTGTAGCAGTGCGCCACTGGGCCGGCCCAGAAATATGTTCTTTTGCCTACAAGAATCTTGTGTTATTATTTGGAAGAAGAATGAGAATGTTGTAGATCAGGGGTCAGTAAACTACAGCCTATAGACTGGCTAAATGTTTTGTAACAGGTTTTGTTTCAATTTTATTTTATTTCTTTTTTTCTTTTTTTTTTTTTTTTTTTTTTTTTTTTTTT